>NW_006238940.1:2538974-2551296 GCF_000226075.1 Solanum tuberosum | reverse complement strand
CCGATCCCAATTGGTATAGAAGGGTGGCAGCTCAGGGCGAAAGCCTAGCAGGGGCCGATCCCAATTTGTATAATTATGAGGACAACATCCCAGGGGTTAAATCGCCTAGCATGGGTCATTCTCTTCTACCACTGATCAACTGGTCATTTGCATCACATGCCTTATAAAGATCATAACACACAGAAAATTAAGGAAACGAATGTAACATACATGCTCCCACAAGAGTAACAAAGGTAGTCTACTTTCTGATCTATGCACTTATATATGGATACTTAATTTCATTTGAGCCTTATTTTATAAATGTTATTGTCTTACATATTCAGTACATTTTATCATATGGACGCCCCTTACAGGGACGCTGCATTTCATGCTGCATGGACATGTACTCCAACTAGTACACCTCTTTAGTAGGAGCACAGGTACTCAATTGCTATTGGTGAAGCTCCAGGTTGAATCGGGGCTTATCGAGTCTTTGTTACCTAGTTTGTTACTGTATGATAGTTAAGGGAAAGGAGGGGACTTGTCCCACCCTAAATTAAGGTTTTCTATCATTTATAGGCTTTGTAGACTAATGTATATAGTTTAGTTGTGTCTTGTCTCTTAACAAGTTGTGGCCTTAATGGCCAAGTCTTGCATATAAGTTTTGGGTCTACTTATCTAGGTTTGAATGGCTGCATCCTACGTGAACTTGTCACAACTTTATGATTTTCATAGTTATATGCATAGTAAGCATAACTTATATGTTGGTTCTCTTGGGCATTTAGGTCATCGAGTGCATGTCCGTCTTAATGGAAACTACGGGCTGACAAAAGTGCTATCAGAGCAGGTCATCCTACGGAGTCTATAAAGCCGTGTATGTGTAGAGTCTTGCCTATGGATGTGTTATGCACTACATTTATAAACATGAGACTACAGGACATGTAGGAGTTGTCTCTTTCCTTTCATTTCTTAGATCGTGCGATATAACCAATGTTGTAGGTGAATCGTATCTAACTTCTAAATTGTTTTACTATAGCAAACATGCCGGTTATGAGAAGGAGTAAAAGTACAGTTAAGCGAGTAGATGTTGCTGCCCAAGAAGGGACTAGCAAACCACCACCTAGTCAAGTTGTTCAAAGTGAGGCTCAAGATGAGTCTCTATCATAGACTTCCCCGACCCTTCCATCTCCAGAAAATATAAGGAGGGAAGATGCACCTTAAGAATGTTCAAGGTGAGGCTCAAGATGAGTCTCTATCATAGACTTCCCCGACCCTTCCATCTCCAGAAAATATAAGGAGGGAAGATGCACCTTAAGAACCCCCTATTAATGCTACCGAGCAAGATTTAAAGAATATAGTCCAATTATTGACTCGTATAGTTGCTGGCAATGACCAAAGCCAAGAATGTCAAGTTGCAGGTACTAGTGGTGTCGATAGAGCAGCTGGCACGTGGATACGTGATTTTCTTAATTTGGACCCTCTACCATTCACCGGTCCAGATCCTAATAAAGATTCACAAGACTTTATAGATCAAATCCAACGCACTTTGGATGTTATGCATGTAAGTCGTAAAGAAGCACTTGAGCTAGCAACATATTGATTGGAAGAAATCTAGGGGAACAGATGCACCTTCAACTATATGGAAAGAGTTCAAAAAGGCATTCCTTGACCATTATCTGCAATTAGAGATTCGAGAGGCCCATGCAGATCAGTTCTTAAATCTCCACCAAGGAAGTATGAGCGTGAGAGAGTACAATGCCAAATTTAATTCCTTGGCCAGGTATGATCCTAATGTAGTAGTTACTATTGAAGATAGAGTTCATTGATATGTGGATAGATTAGATTCATATCTGGTTACAGATTGTACCACTGCTTCATTGAATAAAGATATGGTTATAGCAAGGATGCAAGCTTTTGCGCAAAAAATTGAGGATCAAAGGCAAAGAAGAAGGACACTAGAGTCGGAAGAAGGGGATCCTAAACAAGCTAGATCCATGGGGCAGTTTACACCATCCTAAGGTGAGTTTAGGCCTCGATTCTTTAACAGACCACCTAGGCCATCATCTTTCTACTCTACAACTAATGCTCCACCACGGTTTCAAGGGTTTAGGGGTAATCAGTTTGGTAAAAAAAGTGAAAGCCAAGGTTCACAAATAGTGGATCATCAGGAGCCGGGAAGTATAAGCCAATCAAGGCCTCCTCGACAATCTTGTAAACAATGTGGAAGAAATCATCTAGGTGAATGTAGGTTTGGGACAAATGATTGTTTTTGGTGTGGTACACCGGGGCATATGATGAGAAACTGCCCTCATAGGGGCATGGGTGGTGTTGCACATCCTACTAGATCAGTTGTTGCATCATCCTCATCAACACCTATTTTTGGGAGGGGATTAGAGATACCTACAGGTCATGGTAGAGGAGCTAGGGGAGCAACTAGTTCTAGTGGAGTTTAGAATCACATATATGGTCTGGGGGATCGACAAAATTTAGAAGCTTCGCCGGATGTGGTTACTGGTACATTGTCCATCTTTTCACATATTGCATATGTACTAATTGATTTGGGGTCTACATTGTCATATGTTACTCCATTAACTGCTCGTAAGTTCAAAGGAACACCGGAATTACTAGTGAAGCCATTTGAACTATCTACACCGATTGGTGAGTCTATTATAGCTAGAAGGGTTTATCATAATTGCACTGCAAATGTTTGTGATCGTGATACATTGGTTGACCTTGTTGAGCTAGAAATAGTAGATTTTGATGTTATAATGGGTATGGATTGTTTAGCTTCTTGTTATGTCACGATAGATTGCCGAACTAAGATGGTGCATTTCCATTTTCCAAAAGAGGTAGTCCATGAATGGAAAGGTAATAATGGGGAACTAAGAGGTAAGTTTATTTCGTACCTCAAGGTAAAGAAGATTATCCAAAGGATACATATGTCATCTAGTGAGGGTGAAAAATATAGATGTGGAGTTACTAACTCTTCAATCTACTCCAGTGGTAAATGAATTTCTCGATGTATTTCCTGAAGATCTTCTGGGTTTGCCTCTAGAACGGAAGTAGAGTTTGGTATTAATGTGATTCCATATACTCAACCTATCTCCACACCTCCACATAGAGTGGCTCCGATAGAATTACGGGAGTTGAAGGAGAAATTAAATGACTTGTTAGAAAAGGGATTCATAAGGCCTAGTATGTCCCAATGGGGAGCACCAGTTTTATCTGTACGTAAGAAAGATGGCTCGTTAAGAATGTGTATTGATTACCGACAGTAGAATAAGGTAACAATTAAGAACAAATATCCCCTCCCTAAAATTGATGATTTGTTTGATCAGTTACAAGGTGCTAAGTTCTTCTCAAAGATCGACTTGAGGTCGGGTTATCACCAAGTGAGGGTCAAAGATCAAGATATACCCAAGACATCTTTCTGAACATGGTATGGTCATTTTGAGCTTTTAGTCATGCCATTCTGGCTAACAAATGCACCAACAACTTTTACGGATTTAATGAATAGGGTGTTCAAGCCATTTGTAGATGTGTTCATCATACTATTCATAAATGACATTTTTGTGTATTCAAGATCGGAAGAGGACCATGCTAATCACTTGTGGCAGGTTTTACAAATTCTTCGTGATCGTAAGTTGTATGTGAAGTTCTCTAAATGTGAGGTTTGGTTGAAATCTATGGCATTCTTAGGTAATATTGTATCTGACGAAGAAATAAAGGTTGATTTTCAAAAGATAGAAGCCGTGAAAAACTGGCCAAGAGCTATAATGCCTATGGAGATCCGTAGTTTTCTTGGATTGACAGGATATTACAGAAGGTTTATTGAAGGATTATCTTCCATTGTTGCACCCGTAACAAAGCTAACACACAAAGAAACCAAGTTTAAGTGGAGTGATGCATGTGAAAGAAGCTTCCAAGATCTGAAGAATAAATTAACTTCTACACCTATATTGGTACTTCCAGAAGGAACAGAAGGGTATGCAGTGTATTGTGATGCTTCGGGACTGGGCTTAGGATGCGTATTGATGCAACATGGTAAAGTAATAACTTATGGCTCAAGGCAGCTGCGACCATATGAGAAAAATTATCCAATCCATGATCTAAAGCTAGCAGCAGTTGTATTTGCTTTGAAGATATAGCGCTACTACTTGTATGGAGTTCATGTTGATATATATACTAATCATAAGAGTTTGAAATATATCTTTAAGAAAAAGGACTTGAATCTGAGGTAGCGAAGGTGCCTTGAGTTATTAAAAGATTATGACATTGATATTTTGTAACATCTTGGGAAAGCAAATGTGGCAGCTGATGCTTTAAGTCGTAAGATGATTGCAAGAACTTATGGGAAGTTCATGGGTAGACAAGAGATAACTAAAGATCTATAACAACTAGCTAGCTTGGGGGTTTGCCTTCTTGAATCTCCAAACGAAAGGGTTATTGTGCAAAATGCGACAGAATCCTCATTAGTAGTGGTAGTGAAAGAAAAGTAGTACACTGATCCTATTCTATTACAGCTTAAGGAGAATGCACATCATGGTATGACAAAAGTATTTGAGCTTACGCAAGAGGGAGTATTTCGGTTTCAAAACAGATTGTGTGTACCTAATATAAATGAATTAAGAAAGAGAATTATTATGGAAGCACATCATTCAAGATATTTTGTCCATCCGAGGTCAACTAAAATGTATCATGACTTGAAAGAAATGTATTGGTTGGGTGACATGAGGAAGAACAATGCGGAATTTGTGGTTCAATGTCCAGATTATCAACAAGTAAAAGTAGAACACCAAAAACCCGGAGGTTATGTGCAGCGTATAGAACTTCCAATCTGGAAGTGGGACATGATCAACATGGATTTTTTCATTGGTTTGCCTTCCTCATTTCGGAAGTTTGATTCCATATGGGTAATAGTTGACAAACTCACCAAATCAGCGCACTTCTTGCAAGTGAAGACTACTTATACAGTTGAAGTGTATGCAAGGCTGTACATTAAAGAGATAGTTCGACTACATGGAGTGCTAATATCTATAATATCTAATAGAGGAGCTCAATTCAATGCAAATTTTTTGAAGTCATTTCAGAAGAGTTTGGGAATACAAGTGAATTTAAGTACAACCTTTCACCCTCAAACGGATGGTCAGGCAGAACGTACAATTTAAACACTTGAGGATATGCTGCGAGCTTGTATATTGGACTTCAAGGATAGCTGGGATGATCATTTACGACTTATTGAATTCGCTTATAACAATAGCTACCATTATGGAATCCAAATGGTACCTTATGAATGTTTATATGGGAGAAACTATAGATCCCCAATTGGCTGGTTCAAAGTAGGTGAAACTGCCTTATTTGGGCTAGATCTTGTTCATCAAGCTATAGATAAAGTCAAAGTGATAGAGCAGTGGCTAGAAACAGCTCAAAGTCGACAAAAAATATATGCAGATGTTATAAAGAGAGGACTAGAATTCTCTATAGCGGATTGGGTGTTCTTAGAGTTGTCATCAATGAAAGGGGTAATGAGACTTGGTAAAAAGGAAAGTTGAGTCCATGCTATATAGGGCCATAAAAGATTATCCGTAGAATTGGCCAAGTTGCATATGAGTTAGAGCTACCTCAAGATCTTTCAACCGTTCATTCGATGTTTCATGTCTCAATGCTTCGTAAATGCATATGTGACCCATCTCATATTACTCTTACTAAAGATGTATAAGTTACAGGAGATCTCACCTATGAAGAAGTACCTATTGCTATTCTGGAGAGACAAATTAGATAGTTAAGAAATAATTATGTAGCATCTGTCAAAGTGTTACGGAGAAACCAACCAGTAGAAGAGGTTACATGGGAAGCATAACAGGCAATGAAAACCAAGTATCCTCATTTATTTCAATCTAAAGGGAAAGGTCAAAGTGCTGAGTTGATGTATTGATGGGTAAGTATAAGTTTATATGAACTATGTGGTTAATAATATAATTTAACTTAGGCTTGAAGTGGTTTGGAGCTGGCTACTATGCTAACATTAGAGGATGAATGTTCTTAAGAAGGGGAGGATGTAACGCCCTGTATTCTCCATATGCTACTTTTATTTATATAACACTTGACATATACTTATAGTATATGTGAGGGACCATATTTCTTAGATGAGTAGTGTTGGTTTAAAATAAATTGGAAGGTGATGTTTGCCTTGCACGTTTCAACATGTATACTCCAAGTCAACTCCGCTGAAAGCATTTAAACTCGAGCTAGTAAGGTCATATTTGAGCTTAAAGTTTAAGGTGACGTGTTAAGTTAAAGTAAAAGGAGGTAAGATTTAGAAAATGAAATAAAATAAGTGAGTTGCTTTCTTGACTTAACTAAGCTAGCAGGTGACAAGTAGGTGCATCAGCTACTTTGACTTGTTGACCAGCCCAATGGACCAAGTAGGTGTATCACCAACTAAGACTTAACTAAGCTAGTAGGTGAACAGTAGGTGCATCACCTACTTTTACTTATTGACCAGCCCAAAGTACCAAGTAGGTACATCACCTACTGCAACTCTTTTAACAATGTATTTGGGCCAAGTACACTACCACCTACTTGCATTAATCTGGCCCAAGAGTAAAAGAAGAAGGGGAAAATTGACAGCCAAGGCCCAATATTCTTATGTCATTCCCAAGTGAAAAGTCCAAGTAGGTGGATCACCTACTTGCATTAATTATGGCCCAAATTGACAAGAATAGAGGGATAATTGGAAGCATTTACTTGGGAATGTTGTTGTTCAAGGCTATTTGGTCTCTTCTTTTTCATCTGATGTTGTTCTTTATCACTTCTTGGAATTTAGAAATATTCATTACTTCTGACCAACTATTTCCATGGAGATTTTCTTAGACTTCTTTCTTATACTTAAAATCTCTCTATGACTCATAATTTTTGTATATCAAAAATGAAAATTAAAAAAATATATAGCACATTAAAATTACGGAGTAACGCTTTGCCTTAAAATAAAATGTTCTTGACAATGTAGTGTATGTATCAAAAATACGAATACTACTGACTGATCATATGTAAGCGTAATAAAATAGTTCAATCCCGTGCGAAGCACGGGTAATTTACCCAGTTTTAAATAATTGACAACTTTTGATCGGTCATTATTTTGAACGAGGATTACCATCTTATTTGAATATGTCACATGATTTTGTTGATCTTAAATTTGACTAGTATGACAAGTGTAATATTGATATTTGACATAAATTTTGACCTCAAGGTGAAATGAATCTTGGATTTGAATCTAACAAATGAACTTATTTAATTCTATAGTCCAAATTACTTGTTCAATCCAAATGAACATGAATTTAATTAATTATTTGTAGGAATTTAATTAAAATTCAGGTGTCTATATATTTTTATAAAATAACATATTATATTTTGCTTCTTTTAACCTTTTTGGTTAAGCAAGAGATTTCATATTAGAAAATGAAAAGTGTTTAGTACATAAGTAGATGGGGGCATCCCCCATATTCGAATGTTCGGCTGTGGTATGACCTTGAGTTAAGGTTTTGCAAAATAAAATGCCCCTATAAAAAGAAGTAGTGTCTTTTTGTAGTGCTTGTTTGGCACATAGTGGAGGAACTTTCCCAAAAGTAGTGTCACGCCTCAGTACCCATTAAGATAGACAAACACCCGATGCCCTAAAGGCCCAAGAGAACCAATATGTAACTTGTGCTTACTATGCATATAACTATGAAAATCTTAAAGTTGTGAAAAGTTCACATAGGATGTAACCTTACAAACCAACATAAGTTGACCCAAAACTTATATGCAAGACTTGGCCGTTGAGGCCACAACTTTTTAAGAGACAATGAAAACCAATTATGATACTAACAATTTTAGGGTCATTTTAATATATACATCATAAATTATGCTATAATAAAAAAGAGATTGATGGAGGTTCATAAGAAAGGAGCCGAAGGTCCTCCATCTGAATTTAGTTAATTATGTTCTTCTATGGACGTGATATTCCAATGCCAGTCGTCCAACTCCCCCTCACCTATTCCTCTTTTTTTTATCTATTTTATTTTCTAAATTAAATAATTATGTATTAAAAGCGACAAACCCTAGCAACTTATTCCAATAAATATGGGTCAAGTGGTATTAAATAAATTATGGGTTAGCCCATTGGACACAGATTAAATGGAATATTTAAAAACTAGCCATCAATTAATTGCCTATAGTTAAACGACTAGTTCAAAATTCTCAAAACAATTTCATAAATTGATCAGAAGTGACTAGGCCAACTATCAGAAAGGGTAAAATGGTAACCTTATGAAAATCTCCATAAATGACCTTCTGGAACATTACATTATCCACCACAAAAAATCATGTTCATCCTCCAACATAAAGAAGAAGAAGAAAGAATATTCAATGTTACCAAAAGCCTGAGTTATGATCTTTTAGAGTTTATATTCATCTCTTAAAGTGTGATCCTCCTTAGACCATTTCATCAAGATAACAACTATTTTCCTTTGAATAACTGCTGACCCTCACCTACGGTCCGTAGGTCCAACCACGGACCGTACTGGTCGATCGTGGGTGGGATCAAAGACCATCAACTTTGGACCCCAACGACAGAACCAACCTACGGTTCGTGGGTCAATCAACAGACCGTTGTTCATGGCCGAAGGTGTCACCTTTTGATTCTGAATTTTCCCTAAGTCTGGGGCTGAACCACAAGACCCGACCTACGGTCCGTGGTCTGGCCCACGGTCTGTCAGTCGCTTCAGTTGGCTTTAACACCAGATCCTGGAAAGCTGCATTTTTATAATTTCTCAAATCCGAGGTGTTACAATATCTCCCTCTTGGGAACATTCATCCTCCAATGAAGTCTAAACACGATCTGTAAGGAAGGAAGGAGCTACAAACCCTATCACTAAGTACTATAACTAAAATATAATTGAACTGAGTTCCAAGAATCATGCAAATATTGTGAAATGCAAGAATAACTGAGGGAACGAGATGCTTGTATCAATAGAGGTGTTACAATATTGGTTTTTATGATGGTAAAAGGGGGAAGTTATGCTTTTATCAAATTTACAACATGTCTTATCTAATCTAATCCAATCATCTGTTTCTCTGTGTTATGAATACTAATATTTGATTCAGGGGGAATGATACGTTATGGGCACAAGAAAATGCAGTTTTTCATCAACAAAAAATGGAGAATTTGTTGAGTTGGAAATGATTTTGAAGACTGACAATGAAAAGTATCACTTGTAAGGAACAAGTATCTCAAACTAATTAGTCTGAACAGAGTTGTTTTCCATACGAATAAAATAGTCTTACATGCAGTAGATCACATGTGATTATTTTTTAAATAATCGTATTATTCCAAGTTCTACAATGAAGAGGTAGCGCATAAAGAATAAGCCCAGTTAACACGGGATTTCGAGTCCTACAAGGAAGAGGAAATACTATAAAGTTATTGAATTAAAGTAAAAGAAGGAAATAACCTTGGGTCTATAATGTCACGCTTCGAGGCTACCCCCAGGACACAAACACGAGACCTGGGATCATGAGTGACCGCAAGCTAACCCTGCTGGCATATCATAAGCATACTAAGATAACTGAAATAAGATAATTATGTGCAGAAGTTTAAAACATAACATAAAGTGAAATAATGGGGAATACCTATTCTAAGTCTGAATATATATTACTGAGTTTATGACAATTGAAAGATCAAACTCAAACTAAAAATGGAACCTAATCTACTGATTAGAGATGTTGGGACATGCCCCAGCTAACTCTAGCAAAACTGAAACTAAAACAAAATGACTGAATAAAAGACATGCCAATCGTCCTCAGAGAATGAGGACTCACCACTGATGCTGCTGAACTGGAGATTGGGAACCGATCTATGTGTAATCTGAATGTTGAGGACCTGAATCTACATCACGAGAAGATGTAGCACAAAGTATGTGTCATTACTTGAAAGGTACTGAGCATGCAGAAAAGTATAAAGTTGAATAAAATATATAACTGAACAAAGCAATAAAAGCAATGATATAATATGAAGATGAGGTAAATACTGAAATATACTGAATACTGAGCTAACTGAATGCAATGACCAAATACATGACTTTTTGAGACTGAATACTGAATTATACTGATAATCTGGTCAATGCACTAGAATTTGACTGTGGGAGCTACTGTTAACCGACATAAAACCACGCGAGCTATCCGTGGAGTCCGATGTATCGCCCCATTGAGAGGACCCAATATACCTTGCTAAGGGTATACATGCATGACTTGCGTGATCACTAAAATTGATGCCCACAGAGGGGATTTATCCTATAGGGGCACATAGTTCTGGGACTAAGAGGGTGACTGAACCTTAGTCCAACTCGGTATTAAGCCTACTCCCAACTGATTATGTAAATAACACATTATAACTGAAGTTCTGTAATACTAAAAACTAAAAATACTGACATGCTAACTGAAAATGCAACATTAATATACTGATAAATATTCTTAACTAAGGCATGTATATCTAAAATAACTGACCTAGCAAGTGTAATTCATGAACTAAACGAATCTACACAACTAGGGTTCTGAGTTTCATGCAAGAACAAAGCAAAATTCCTTGAAAACATGATAATATGATTTGGATTAGCTTAACAATTGAATCACCACATGAATCTGAAATTCAAGAAACCCTAGGTCTAAGCATAATATATAGAATCAAGAATCTGACTGAATTCTAGGGACCTAATGGGTGAAAGGAACCCACCAGTGAAATCCCACATACCTGGTGATGAATTTCACAGAGAAATCTTTCGATTTGGGTGCTGGAACGAGAGGAAACCTTGTTGCGTTCTTGGAGAGGGTTGGTCGACTCTTTCTCCTTCTTTTTGTTCAACTTGATGATCTTTTGGAGAATGAGTTGACTAATGTAAGTTCTAATGAAGCTACTAGTCTAACACTGACTAAAACGGCATAGTTTAGGGGTTAAACAACTAGAGAAAAAACCAAACGACCCTGACTTAAAAATTGTCAGGGGCAACCAACGGACCGTCAATGGACTTACGGTCCATCCTGTCAACTTTCGACTAGTCTTTAGTGAGTGGTGTTGAGGGTCACGATCCATGGACAAGGACCACGACCCGTGGTCTGACCTATGATCCGTGGGTCCAGCCCTGAGTCAACCCTTAAACCATTTTTCTGGACTGTTTTGGGAAGGGCTGCAGATGGCCATCTATGGACCCCACCTACAGTCCGTGGGTGGTGCCCGTCAGTGGTACCTGCAACTTATGATTTCTGCAAATAGGTATTTCTAGAATACGGGGTGTTACATTAACTCCCCATTGAGAACATTCATTCCCGAATGAACACTAAATTAGCTGAATATGGAGGGAAAGAGCTGCAAACCCTACCACTAAGTACTGGAAACTGAAATCTAATTGAACTAAGTTCCAAGAACATGCAAATACGCTAAAAATGCAAGTATAATTGAAGGAACATGATACTAAGACCTAATTTATGCATGAGTAACTGAAAAAATTGGAGAGGAACTATTACGTCAAGATGGAATGGAATCAGAAGGAAAGAGATGAGAATAATTGGCCTTCATCCTTCTGCTTCCCAAGTAGCTCCCTCTATGGACCGACTCCTCCACAAAACCTTAACTAAAGCGACTTCTTTGTTTCTCAACCTTTGAACCTGAAGATCAAGAATTTCAACTGGCACATCCTCATAAGTGAGACTATCCTTCACACCCACACTCTCCAATGGTACTATGGATGCTGGATCACCAACACACTTCTTCAAACATGAAATGTGAAAGACAGGATGCCCTGATGCTAGTTCTGCTGGCAACTCTAACTCATAAGCCACTTTACCAACTCTTTTCAAGATCTTTTAAGGGCCTGAAAAGTCACATCTCATTGAAAAATGAAACCCTTAGAAAAAAGTCACAACTTATCAAAAAAATTACAACACATCGAAAAAGTCACAACCTAAGTTAGGGATATTATAGTAATTTAACATTCAAATTAGGAGTTCATGCTTTTAAGGTAATACTAGTATAGTACCCGCGCGATGCGCGGATTTTATATGTATATTTATAGTTCATCGGTCATTTAAGCGAATAAGATACAGCTCAACTTTACGATTATTGTATTTGTACTTTAATAATAAACAAAATTTATGAAAGCAATATTGTTAGTTGACCTGATTTTGAAGAAAATGTGATATGAAAAAATAATTTATCACGTAGAATTACATGTACCGTACCGAAGGAATTACATGTTAGATGGCATCTTGATCTATGATAAGTTTCTTGTATGATCAACCTTAGTATAACCTC
>NW_006238940.1:2467414-2538874 GCF_000226075.1 Solanum tuberosum | reverse complement strand
CAATTTTAAAAATGATCATATTATTTTTAAATAAATACTTTTAATTAATTTTTAATATACTATATAACTATCAGTTTTAAAACTGCATTTTTTGGTGGAAACGTGAAAGTGAGTTTTATTTGGCTTGCTAACTTCCCAATTTTAAAAATGATCATATTATTTTTAAATAAATTATTTTAATTAATTTTTAATATACTCTTTGATTTTAAATGTTTCTTTGCAATTTGAATTTTTAAAAAGCTGTTAAAAAACAATAACTAGTTATTACCTAATAAACTAATTTTGTCATAAAACTGCCACTTGTCTTTCTACTGCGCTGCCACTTGGCATAATTATAGGATAGACTTTCTTGCTTTTAATTATATATAGATAGATAGATATAGATATATATGATGTTATGTCTTGGTCAATCATACAAACCTTTTCACACAACATATTTGATAACATTGATGACACACATGAAACAATCAAAGGTCAGAGATTAGATTTATATTTAAGCTAGAGATTGACTATTTATTTTTAATCATATTATCTTAATTTGTCTTTAAAAAATTCAATTTTTTTACTGAGGTTCTTCTATTTCGGGATGATATTTAATTTTTCCCTTTATATTGGTAATTTATAAAGGTAAATCCCCTACTTCCTATATAAAAAAGAATGGGCCAAAGCATCATTAACACTTTGTTTGGATGGTTGTTCTATAATGTATCACATTGTATTGTATTGTGTGGTATTGTATCATGAATATTATATTGTTTTAATGAATGTAACTCTTAGATAGATTATATCATTTTTCATCATTATATAATATCACACATTAATAATTAGAAGCATAAATAAGAAAAGTAAAAACATGGTACAACTAATTTAAAAAGTTATAAAGGATAAAAGATAAAATATAATTACTAAATAATAAGTAAAAAGATTTAAAAAAATGTAAAAAATCAATTACACCAATTCGATCATTAAACAATGTTGAAACTTTTTGTCGTTATCTAAAAATGGATCTGTGTGTGTCTGTGTGTGCACATGCACATTCTTTAACTGGGTCTTAACTGGCATATATGGCCTCTAACTTTGGATGTGCACAAATAAACATAGAGATTCTATGTGTGTAAGCTATGAGTCTCACTCCTCGAGGCTACCCCTTGACGTAACACGGGACCTAGGATCACGAGTGAACCCAATTTAACCCTTTCTCTAGCATATCATAAGCATACTAAAAATAACTAAGTAAAACATGAACTATACGAAAGCTAAAACAGTGGATATCTGAAAATGGGGAAACCCTAACTAGACTGAATGTATAAAACATACTAACAATTTAGTGATAACTTAAACAATCACTTAACAACTCAAGTTGAATATATTACTATGTCCGAAAAGCCTCTAACTGAGTTGAGTTACTGAGACATGCTCCCCAGCTAACTCTAACAAAACTGAAAACTGAAATAAAGACTAAAATGAAAGCATGTCTATTGTCCTCGAAATATGAGGACTCACCACTGAACCTACATCATGAAAGGATGTAGCGCAGAGTATGTGTCAGTACTTGGAATGTACTGAGCATGCAGGATATAGATACTAAGCTGAAAAAATACATGTGAGCTGCACAAATCATAACTAAGCACTGATATAGTCTGAAACAAGATTAGATATGTACTTAAGTATAATTGAAAAGAACTGAACTTAATGCAATGACCAAGTGCTAATCATGAAGATAGCATGCTGAGTTGTAAAGTGATATAAATGTTGAAAACCTGGTCAAATGCACTGAGAGCTTGACTGTGGGAGCTACTATTAACTGACATAAACCACGTGAGCTAAACGTGGAGTCCAATGTATACGCCCTATCGAGAGGACCCAATATACTTTGCCAGGGGTATAAAGGCATTATTGGCGTGATCACTAAATCGGATGCCCAATAGAGGGGACTTATAATCCTACGGGGGCACGTAGTTTTGGGACTATGAGTGTAACACCCCAAAAATTTCTAAGTTAAGCCCAAACCATTCTTGAATTGTGTATAAGGTTGTACTGAGTGACTCTTAATTATCCTAGGTGTTAAGGTAAATTATTTAGTGTGGAATGATTTTGGATATCAATTAAGGTCACTAGAAACTCCTAGCACAAAGTAGAGTTGAAAGTTTCCTTACCAATTAAGTTTTGACATAAGATTTTATTTAGGTCAACTTAAAAAGATCATATCTCTTAGAATATAAAAACTACGCGGCCCATAACCTATCCAATTAAAGGTATTCGAATCCGCTTTCCAATGCCACCAATTTCGCGTCAATCCATTTTTTGCGTAAAAAGTTATGACCATTTTAGTAGCTGGTGTAGTGCAGTTCCGTTTTAGCCGCGCGAAAATTTTAAATAAGATAATTTTGTTCTCCCTATACCACTAGGAAAACCTTAAAAACGAATTTCTCAACTCCTATAAATCCCTAAACAATCCTCTTTCCATCTTTTAATCCATCATTCTCTTCTCTCTCAAACCCTAAGACAAAACCGTAAGGAAAAATCAAAGTAGAAGACTCCATTCAAGATTCATTCAATCTTTTTCAAGTTTCTTTCCATCTTTTTCAAGATTCTACTTCAAGGTAAGTTCTTATCCAAGAATTCCTTCTTTGCAACTCAAATTCATCCATACAATTATGAATTACTAATGAAAATCATAATTCTTGGCCATAGAGATTTCAAGAAACTAATTCAAGAATCTCAAGCAAGGTTTCTTTGATTTCTCTCATTCAAACTAGGTCAAGTCAAGTCTATATTAATTCAAGCTTGGTAGACTTTGTAATCAAGGTATACTGGTTTATTCATTCATGGACTCCTTTCATCCATGAAGCCCCATGTTCTCCCCAATTTAGAAGAAGAATTCTCCAAGTCAAATTAAGGTTTCTTCTAATGTTATGGGTTATGATCCAATAGAGTGGATTATGAACGTTTATGATTGTTTTTGTTCATTTATGATAGAATTTCATATTTTAGTATGATTATACATGTATCCATACTTAACCTATGATTCTAAGGTAAATTTGATATAGTTGGATTTATGCCATGAAAGGGGGAATTGGGAATTTAGCTGTAATCTTCTAGAATTGATGAAATATATTGTAGACCTCTTGAAAATTATGTAAATAGACATAAATTGTTTGGGGCTAATGTAGTCATGATGAACTATGATTAGTAGCGCTTGAGATTGTGGGCTATATAATGAATGTTAAATTGTAGATAGGATTGTTGTTGAAGGTTCACCCACATGATCTACCCTATGTATGTATGTATGTATGTATAATGTGAAAGGTTTTCTCACATAGAAATTAGAATTATTCTAGGTTGAAAGGCTTGCTCACCTATAATGAATCAAAGAATGTATGAACTATGATAGCTTGAAGTAGTGATAAATGATCCCTTCATGAATAGCTTGACTTGGTACGACAAGACCAAGCACGGTAGCTTGAGTTAATAGAACTCATGGACAACCTTGGATTGAGCAATCGTACCCTTCCAATGTAGCTTGAACTAAGCACAACAGAATGCTTTGCATGGCAACTTCACTTGGTGAAGCCACATCATTTCATGGTAGCTTGGATTGAGCAATAGTACTATTCCTTGATTAGCTTGGATTTGCATAGTAAGGTTCTTTCCATGGTAGCTTGGTCTAGCATTGTAAGGTGTTTTTCCTTGGTAGCCTTGAATTGGTCAATCGTAACCATTCATGAGTCATGATTTGTCTTGAACTATTAAAGAAGTACTCTTCCATGAATAGTACGAATATGAGGGATTAATCCCTAATCAAGGTAGCATGTTTATGATGAAACAAGATTACTCCAAGGAAGTATAGTAAGTATGTTTTGATATGAGGTTTACTTGTATGATGTATGCTTAACTTGGATTGTTGCTATAGTTGCCTTCCTTGATACATTTGACTAAAGGTGATTGTTCCCTTGCCTAGGAGAATTAAGCTAAGGATGAAATCAAAGGATAATGAATATGAATGAGGACCTAAAGGGGTTTGATTAGCATGGGTGAGATTTATGGGGTCTTATCCATGCATTGCACAAGAAAGCTTTGAGGGTACTTATGAAGTGGTTCTCTTATGTTATGTTGATGTATCTTATGATTATGGTATATGACTATGTTGTTATCTCTTATGTCTATGTTATGCTTATGTTGATGATTTATGCTAGCCATCATATTTAGTACATTATTGTACTAACGTATACTCTTGCCTACATTCTTATCAAATGTAGGGTCCGACGATATTAAGTTCCATCCTCGTGGCTAGGATCTTAGTAGAGCAAGCAAGTGAAGATTTGGTGAGTCCTCATAGCATTGAGGATTTGATCACCTTTCCTCTATGTCTTTTATTTTATGTTTAGAGCTTTGTTTGGGTTGCGTCTCTATATCTTTGCAAGTATTAGATGGTTTGAGACAATGTTAAAGACTTCCGCTTCGTTTTATGAAACTTTGGTATTATTGAAAAATGTTTTGAATTTCCTGCACTTTTCTATTATCTTATGTTATGATATGCTAAGAGGCTTGTATGAGACTTCTCGGAGTCTTGTTCGCCGTGTTACATCTAGGGGGTACCCCTGGGCCGTGACAATAAGGGTATGTTGAAACCTAGTACAACTCGGTGCTAAGTCTACTCCCTACTGAATAAGTATATGACTGAAAAGTAACTGAAATACTGAATAGCTCAAAATGTTGACATGCTAACTGAGAATGCAACAATTATATACTGATAATGTGACATTCGAAATCTGAAGCATGATTATCTATTAAGCTGACCTAGCAAGTGTAATTCATGAACTAAGAGAATCTACACATACTAGGGTTCTGAGTACTATGCATGGAATTATACTGAATTATCAAGAAACAAGTTATTTATATCAAGGGAACCATAATCACAATGAATCTTGAAAATCTAGAAACTCTAGGTCTGAACAGTTTATGAGAATCTGAAGAACTAATTGAATTTTGGGCTGAAACTTGAAGAACAGTTTATGAGAACCCACTAGTGAAATCCCATTTACCTGGTGACGAAATTTGAATCACTATGACTTGTAGTAAAAATTAAGCTCCATGAAAAAAAAGGAAGAAAAGTTTGAGGAATGAAACAAACTTCCTAAGATACTTTATTAATATATTTGAATTTGACTACCCTATAGCGGAAAAAAACCTACAAATAATGGTGGCAGGAAATCCCTCTATTTATAGACAACAAAGGGAAGTGGGAACAAATGCTTATTGTGCTTTATCAGAAAGATAACAACTCTTTGGAAAAGTTACAACCTTTCGGAAAGGTCACAACCTTTCATAAAAGTCACCAGTTTTCATAAAAGTCGCAACTCTTCATAAAAGTCGCAACTTTTAATGAAATGGGAAGTCTAGTTTTGGAAATATATAAATTAAAAGGGAATTCTGGTTTGTGATGGCGCCATATAGGCAGGCTTATGATTCTCTTATATATATATAGTTTCTTGACACGTGCAATGCACATGATTACCAATTCAAAAAATATATGTTATAGTAAATGATATTGCTTATTTAAGCGTAGATTTGAATAATAAGCTTAATAAAAAATAATATTGCAGATTCTTTTGTGAATGTTCAACGTGGATCGCCATATATACCTCTTAAATACGCAAATCTATGAAGTTGTTCCATGAAAAAAATTATTAGTTAAATGCAATAATGTATATATTTATTTCAATTTGATGAGGTTCAATCATGTAATTAGTATTATCTCACTAATATTACCTTATAGACAATATTTGTTTTGTAGTTTTCTTTTCATATAACCAGATGTGTTTTGCATGTGTATTCCATGTTAAATTATTTAGATGTCATATGAACATGTGAAGAGAACAACTACATTTCATATATTCACATATTCTCACATTTGTTGCGAGTTGTTTTTTAAAAAAAAACTAGGAACATTTTAAAATAATATATTTTGAAGTTAGAAGATCTTGTTAACTTGATGATACATTTGTGACATATATAATACTTTAATTTAAATACAAATACCTACCCAAATATAAATATATATTTGCATTAATGAAAATGTTTATCTCATAAAATTAACTATTAAATAAACATTAAAAATTTTACTAATACAAACTTCAACTGGCGTTATTACAAGTCGTATCAACTTTTCTTCATCTAAAATACTGAAATATTAAGAAATAGTAAATAAGTAAAACAAAAGGGCAATTTTTATATAGTAATAACTATTTTGAAGCAAACTTTATGAGAGTCTAAATCACACAAGTAGCATTGATAAATAAAGTCATTCTTTTGTCTTGAGCATCATCAAAAACAAATCGTGACAATTCTCTAAATTTTGAAAAAGATATTCAGAAGCATATATCTACATCACAACAGAAATTGTTACAAAAAATAAATGAATTTAGACGACATCATGTTACTTCATATATTGGAGCATTACATACTAATGTATATATTAAGAAAAAAAAAATTATTATATCATCAAAATTATTTTCCTCAAGTACTCGAGGTTATGGAAATACCCTCTTAGGATAGAACGACTTACTTCTCAGAATAGTGGTACCTCATATTCCGCTAAACTTCGAACTCCCTCAACGACAATAAATCACACAAAAAGTTTTGAAATGCAAGAAGAAGAAGAGTACAAGATTGAAAAAATTGTGGTTGAAAGATGAGAGGAAGCCCCTCTATTTATAGTCAACAAAGGGTAGTATGAACAAATATTTTTTGTGTCTTACCTGAAAAGTCATGACCTTTTCGAGAAGTCACAACCCTTTGGAAAAGTCATAACTTATTGAAAAATTCACAACTCTTTGGAAAAGTTACAACTTATTGAAAAAATCACAACTCTTTGGCTACCTGAACTGGTGGGATGATCGCCCTCGAGGAGAAGGATGGACTAGTGGCAAAGGTAAGGGGCTGCCACAACAACAACGAACTGGGTCAAGCACTGGACATGGCCGAGGCAGAGCAATACGTGCTAATGCTGCTCAAACTACTACCGGAGGTGCTGCAAGATTGGGAACAACTGGAACAGTAAATAATATGGCCAGTGTTGGCTTGAGCAATGAACAATGGTTGATTATGCGTGATATGGTGAACAATTATAAAACTTGTACGGATGAGAGGATCACAGGTAAATATGACAAAATCCCATGGATAATTGACACAGGGGCATCAAACCATATGACTGCAAACTTGAAATGCATGACAGACTTGCGTGAAGTGGTTGGATATCCTGTGGGACTTCCAGATGGACAACATACAATAGCTACAAAAGAGAGATCTGTAAGACTTAGCGAGAACTTGAAGCTTGAGAATGTTCTCTCTGTGCCTAGTTTAAAATGCAATTTAATTTCCGTATCGCAATTGATAGATGAAGTCGATTGTATTGTTCAATTCACTAAAATATTGTGTGTTATGCAGGGCCGCACTTCGAGGATGCCAATTGGTGCGGGTGAACGAAAGGATGGACTCTATTATTTTCGGGTGGTACCACAAGCTATGGCAATAAAGAATGGGTCAGACTCGCTTGATATTTGGCACAAGCGTCTAGGGCATCCTTCTTTAAGGGTTACGAAGTTAGTTTCCAATGTTATTCCCACTAATGATAGTGAGATGATGAATAAAGATTGTGATGTTTGTCAACGAGCTAAGCAGACTAGAGATAGGTTTCCTTTAAGTGAAAATAAAGTTTATGATAAGCTTGAACTCGTTCATTGTGATTTATGTGGTCCATACAGAAATCTATCTTCATGTGGTGCTTCATATTTTCTGACAATTGTAGATGACTATTCCTGTGCAGTATGGATATTTTTGTTAATTGATAGGAAGGACATGTCACACATGATTTTGAATTTTCTTGCCATGGTGGAAAGACAATTTAATAAACAAGTTAAAATTATTCGAAGTGATAATGGGACGAAATTTACTTGCATGAAAACTTATTTTCTTGAACAGGGAATTATTTTTCAAAGTTCTTGTGTCTGAACCTTACAACAAAATGGCAGGGTGGAAAGAAAACACAGGCACATCTTGAATATAGCACAAGCACTACGTTTTCAGGGACATCTTCCAATTAATTTTTGGGGAGAATGTGTGTTGGCTGCAGGTTACCTGATTAATAGAACTCCTTCTTTAATTTTAAATGGAAAAACTCCGTATGAAATTTTGCATGGAGAGCCTCCTTCTTATGGGAACTTGAGGATCTTTGGTTCACTATGTTATGCTCGTAATCAAGGAAGAAAAGGAGATAAATTTACAAGTAAAAGCCATAAATGTATTTTTGTTGGGTACCCATACGGGAAAAAGGGTTGTAATTTATATGATCTTGAAACAAATGAGTGATTTGTTTCTAGAGATGTTGTATTTTTGAGAATGAATTCCCGTTTAAACAAGAAGTTCCCAGTTCTTATGAGAATATTAAAAAAGTTGTTGTTGATAATGGATCGGTTGATGATGATTTTGAGAGAGATATTGGAGTTGAGCATGGCGAACACCAACTAGTGATTAATATGTCTGGTTCACAAGTTAATGAGGTTCAAGATGTTCAAGAAATGGGGGAAGGGGACATGTCTATTATCCAAGAGGTAGTGGGCATCGAAGAACAAAATAATGAACCTCAATTGGGTCTTGCACATCGAATAAAACAACAGCCTGCTCGGCTATGCGATTATCTTACTAATACCATCCGAAAATTGAGTCCTTCCACTAGTTCACCTGCTACAACGCATACCTCAGGTATGCCTTACCCAATAATCCATTATGTGAATGGTGACAAATTTTCTTTGCGATATCAAAATTTTCTTACAGCTATTACTACAAGCAATGCATATTAAAATTGAGACTCTTGAAAAGAATAAGACTTGGAAAATTGAAAAATTACCACATGGAAAGAAAGCACTCGGGTGCAAGTGCATTTATAAAACAAATTTGTATTCTGATGGTTCTGTGGAGTGACACAAAGAACAACTAGTAATGTTTGGCAACCATCAAAAAGAGGGAATTGACTATAATGAAACATTTGCTCCAGTTACCAAGATGATTACAGTGCAAACATTTTTAGTTGTAGCTGCAGCAAAGCAGTGGAAGTTGCATCAAATGGATGTTCATAATGCTATCCTTCATGGAGACCTCCAAGAATAATTGTACATGAAAATGCCTCCAGGCTTGAAAGTACAATATTCTGATATGGTTTGTTGACTGCAAAAATCACCGTATGGATTGAAGCAGTCCCTAAGATGTTGGTTCGCAATGTTATCAACTTCCTTGAAGGAGTATGGTTTCATGCAATCCTACTTTGACTACTCATTGTTTACTTTACATAAGAATGGTATACAACTTAATGTTCTTGTTTATGTGGATGACTTGATAATTTTTGGAAATGATCATAGTGCCATCCAAATATCCAAAAGCTATTTGAGTGATTGTTTTCACATGAAAGATTTAGGCACTTTGAAGTATTTTTTGGGAATTGAAGTTGCGAGAAATGCAGAAGGCATTTTCCTATATGAACGTAAGTATGCTGTAGATATTATTTCTGAAGTTGGATTACTAGGATCCAAACCTGTAAATGTTCCTATGGAGTCGAACCACAAGTTAGCACTAGCGGAAGGAAGTCCACTTGCTGATCCAGAGAGGTATCAACGATTAATAGGTCGTCTCATATATTTGTGCTTCACTAGACCAGATTTATCCTATTGTGTGCATGTACTATCCCAATTTATGCATTGCCCACAAGAAGAACACTAGGAAGCAGGCGCTACGAGTTGTTCAATTTTTTAAAGGAAAACCTGGACAAGGTATCTTACTGCGTAGTGCATGTGATTTAAAGCTATATGGATGGTGCGATTCAGATTGGGTAGGATGTCCTTTAACACGACGATCTCTCTCTGGGTGGTTTGTTCTTTTAGGCAATTCACCAATATCTTATAATACTAAGAAGCAGCAAACGGTGTCCAGGTCATCGGCAGAAGGTGAATCAGATCTATGGCCACCACAACTTGTGAATTGAAGTGGCTAAAGGGTATTTTGTCCAGTCTAGGGGTGACATATCCAATCCAATAAGACTATATTATGATAGTCAGTCAGCGCTGCATATAGCAAAGAATCCAGTATTTCATGAAAGGACGAAACATATAGAAATAGATTGTCATTTTCTGTGAGACGAGATAACAAAGGGCAACATTCGTCCAACATACGTTTCCTCTAAAGTGCAGCTCACTGATATTTTTACAAAAGCATTAGGAAAACATCAGTTTGACTACCTTCTTTGCAAGTTGGGCATTTAAAATCTTCACGCACCAACTTGTGAGGGGGTATTAAGCAAAGATCTTTGTAAATATAGTAACTTTAGATTATGTATATAATTTTGTGAGAGATGTAATATTCTATGAGCTATTATATGATATATTATAGGAATAAGATATTCTCAGAATATCATTAGGAAATATTTTAGGAGTAGAAGATTCAATCTTATGTATATATATTCTTCTTTTCTGGAATGAGAAGCAAGGCAGATTCTTCAATCATTAGTCACTGTTTTTATAACATACAAATAAACTATCCCCAAAGGAACTTTTATTGATTTGTTTGCTTTTTTAGTCTAGCACCCCATCATCTACTTCCAGCAACCATCAACATAAGAACCATCTTCATCCATAGTATCTCTCTTTGTAGTTTGCACCACATATTGATGCATCTTAGCAATGACTAGATTATGTGTTGATGCTTTGCAACCACATAATAGAACTTAGTTTCGTACATTATTAAACGTGTATTAAAATGGATATGTATTGGTTTTTGCCTCATTTTAGTAGATTGCTTTCAAAAGGTTAATTGGAAACGACGCTTAGGGAGATTGGAAGGAGAGGATTGGACTGTTGGTAGTTCACGCTGATTAAACTGAAATATGATGACAAACACTAAAACAATATGCTTAACATATTCACTTATTCCTCTACTTTGAAAAAAGAGACAGGACAAAGGAATAGTTTGATTTTTTATAAATTTATAATCGCTACAGGTAAGTGTGGAAACAAATTAGTACTCCCTTCATTTAAAAAATAATGACCTCTTTCTATTTTTGGTAACATTTTAATTTTAGCTTTTCGCGTGACATGTTTAAGGCAACAAGATTAAAAGACAATTTTGTACATTTGACATAACTTTAATTTAGGATCAGAAGATTCAAAAGTCTTCTTTATTTTCTTAAATTTCGTGTCAAGTCAAACTAGGTAATTCTTTGTGAAACAGAGAGAGTATTTAATACTGTATTAGCTAATTTGAAAGGATGGAAATATTAGTCAAGAAGGTAGGTAGCCTAAATTGGAGAATAAAAAACAACATAATATAACATGTTAAAGCGAATTTAGGATAAACTTAACATTAGGAATAAAGCGATATGCATAAACAATATGAAAATACACACAACTATTTAATATGTTGAAATATGCTAAACAGAGGTGGGCGTTGAAGTTCTATAGGTAAGGTTGTAACGATCAATAGAGCAACATACCTGAATTGTACACGGTATCTATTGGGTTTTTAAAGGTGTGAATGGAAAGTGAAGAGTTGCGACTTTTATGAAGAGTTGTGACTTTTATGAAGAGTTGCGACTTTAAGAAAAGTTGCTACTTTTATGAAAAGTTACTACTTTTATGAAAAGTTGTGACTTTTATGAAAGGTTGTGACCTTTTCAAAAGACTGTGACTTTTCTGACTTTTCCAAAGGCTTGTGACCTTTCCGGTAAGGCATAATAAGAACCTTTTCACACTACCCTTTGTTTTCTATAAATTGAGGGATTTCCTCTCATTTTAAAGAATTAAAAATTTTCTGGACTTCTCCTACCCTACTAAATCTAGTATTCTAAGTGTACTTTACTGCCGTTGAGTGGTTCACTGACACTGTGGTTTTATGTACCGATACACTAGTGAGTAATATCGTTCTATCCTGGGAGGATATATTCCATTAACCTCGGGTACTTGAGGGGAATAATTTCCTTAAAGGGACACTGTGCATTCAGTGAGCTCAATTTTCTTTCTTTAAAAAAATTATTTTGTATATTGTTTCTAATCTGTTTTATATTCTACTTTCTCTACTTGTTTTACTTTTCTAGTTTTGAAAATACTCTTTAAACTTTGTTGTTTATTACCAAGTTCTTCAATGTTTTGTTCTAAGTATCTTAGGAATACAAGATGAAAAACAATCTTAAGGAAATTATTATACTGTTGGTATTTCTTATATTCTACTGATTGAAGGAAACAAATCATTGAAGTAGAAGATTAATGCACCTACTTCTTCAGAATTCGGTGGCTTGTTTAGCCGGATCGAATTGAGAATGTACTAGAAAAATTGATGGTATTCCGATTAAAGATTACACTAGAATGGAAAATAACTGAACTTTGAAGGAAATGATGGCTACATTACTTATAAGTTCAAGTTTACCACAAAACTTGTGTGGAGGCACTATCCTTACTACAAAAGAGAATAACAAAAAGTTTTGTCTTTTCAGAAAGAAAGCAATTTTGTTTGTTCAGGACAGAATCGATTCCATATGAGAAATGGAAAGGAAGGAAATCCAACTTGAAATATTTCAAAATGTAGGGGTGTCTAGCTAAAGTCCAAGTTCCTATTCCTAAAAGGATTAAAAAAGGACCTAAGACTGTGGACTGTAAAATTACACTTCAGTAGTCTAGTGAAAGGTCTAAAAGACCTTGGAAAGAACAAAAGGAGAATGTACTTAATAAAGAGATTCAGAGGCATAGTAAATGTCAAAGGACATCTACTACCTTCAGATCTGATTTTGTAACATTTTCTATGTCTTATGTGGACTCATCATTTTGGAAAGATGGTGTCAATAGTGAGATTGGTTCAATCTTGAGCAATCCTATTGGATGTTGATTGATCTTCCTCCAAGAAATGAACCTTTAAGATCAAAATGTATCTTTAAAAGGAAAATGAAAGCTGATTGAACTACTGACAAATATAAGGCTTGGCTTTTAGTCAAAGGATACAAACAAAACGAGGTCTCAACCAGTAACAAGGATAACATCTATCAGGGTGTTGATAGCACTAGTGGTCGTGCATGATCTTGAAATCCATAAAATGGATGTTAGGACAACCTTCTTAAATGGAGAGTTGGAGTAAGAAATTTACATGGAACAACCCGAGGGTTTTGTTGTTCCTAGTAAAGAAAAGAAAGTGTGCAAACTTGCTAAGTCACTTAATGGACTAAAAGAAGCACCCAAACAATGACATAAGAAATTTGACCAAACTATGTTGGCAAATGGATTTAAGAATGATGGAAGTGATAAATATGTTTACATTATAATTACAAGGTCATTGTTTGTTTGTATATTGGTGATATGTTGATCATTAATAGAGACACTAATGAGATAAATGCTACTAAACATATGCTAGAAAGCAACTTTGATATGAAAGATCTTGGATTTGCTGATACGATCTTAGGTATAAGAATTCTTAGAATTCCATAATTTTTAGAATTATAACGATCTCATTGCATTGAAAAGGTACTTGACTAGTTCAAATATTTGAATTTTAATATTGTCAAGACTCCAACAAGTGTGAGCTATGCATTTCAAAAGATTGAAGGCGAAACTGACTTACAATTGGATTATGCTAGAGTATTGGGAAGTATGATGTATGTCACGAAGTGTACGTGATCAGATATAGAATGTGCTATTAATGAACTCAGTAGGTTCACGAGTGATCCCAATCGAACTCATTGGATGACAATGAACAAAGATTTGGGGTATTTAAAACATATTCAAAACTATGTCTTGCATTATAACAATATCCAGTAGTATTGAAAGGATATAGTGATGCCAATTGGATCACCGGGATCAAATCCACGAGTGGATATGTATTTACTCTTGGTGGAGGAAGAGTCTCTTGGAAATCTTCCAAAAATACATGTATCGCTAGCTCTACAATGATCTCTGAGCTAGGGGCTCTAGATAAGGCCGGTGAATAGGTTGAAAGACTCCAGAATTTCTTGATAGATATTCTTTTTGACCCAAACCTTTGGCATCAGTATGCATACACTTTGATAGTCAAGATGTAATAGGTAGGGCATGGAGCATGATGTATAACGGAAAGTCTTGTCATATAAGAAATAGACATAATACCGTTAGAAAACTAACTCTCTAGTGGAATTATCACAATTGACTATGTAAAAGTCAAAGAATAATGTGTCGGATCCACTTACAAAAAGGCCTAACTAGAGAGAAAGTTGAAAGATCATATAAGGGAATGGGTTTACGGCTTAGAACAAGTCATCATGACGGTAACTCTACCTAGCAGACTGGAGATCCCAAAAGCTAGGTTCAAGGAGAAAAACAAAGTTGTGATTGACGGTTCGGCATTGTCAACCAACTCAATGCATTCTCATGATGAAGACAATGTTCAGGAACACGGATATAACATTAAGGCTTGTTAATGAGTTAATAAAGCTTAAAGTTTTTAATGATTTGCTAAGTTTGGCAGATTTGATCAAATAGTGTATCTACGCGATAACACGGATAGAAATCACCTATGTAAGTGTGACGTGCAAGCCGCTTCAAAGAGGATGATTGTCAAAAGCCCATCTCTCTATACACTCATGAAACCAGGAGGTGTTCATGGCTGAAATGAACACAACCGTAAGAACCATAAATGGTAAAGGATTTGATTGTGTGACATATGGTTGTCTAGGTATACACCAAAGCTTGACGGTTCAAGGATATCAAATCTACCGATTGACCGAGTATATCCAACATATGTTCACTACGAAAAGTTCAAAGGGAAACCTACTTATCCGGATGCAATTAATTTTTGCTTGTATAGTACACACTTGTCCGTTTCTTTATCTTGGAGTCATTCCCTATTCATGCGGGGAATTGTTGGGTTTTAAAAGGTGTGAATGAAAATGAAGAGTTGCGACTTTTATGAAGAGTTGCGAATTTTATGAAAAGTTGTGACTTTTATGAAAGGTTGTGACATTTCCGAAAGATTGTGACTTTAGTGACTTTTCCAAAGAGTTGTGACCTTTCCGGAAAGGCACAATAAGAACCTTTTCACACTACTCTTTGTTTTCTAAAATTTAGGGATTTTCTCTCATTTTTAAAGAAATAAAAATTTTCTGGACTTCTCCTACCCTACTAAATCTAGTATTCTAAGTGTACTTTACTACCGTTGAGTGGTTCGCTGACACCGTGGTTTTAGGTACCGATACATCCGTGAGTAATATCGTTCTATCCTGGGAGGATATATACCATTAACCTCGGGTACTTGAGAGGAATAAATCCCTTAAGGGGACAATGTGCATTCAGTGGGCTCGATTTTCTTTCTTTGAGAAAAATATTTTGTATATTGATTCTAATCTTTTTCTGATTCTATTTCTCTACTAGTTTTAATTTTCTAGTTTTGAAAATACTCTTGAAACTTTGTTGTTTCTTACCAAGTCCTTCACTGTTTTGTTCTAAGAATCTTTGGAATACAAGATGAACAACAGTATCCAATGTGTTGGTAGGGATCGAGGTTTTGTGTTTCCATCATGAATTTCTTTATGAATGAAAATGTGAAGTGTGAGTAAGAAAGGGTATTAACATAACCATGAAGTAGCCAGTTTCAAGCTATTGTAAGCAGCCCTGAGAAGTTTGGGGAAGGAAATAATTCTTCAAAGGGATCTTAGGGAGTAGAAACCGAAAAGTCGTATGGAAAGGAGGGAAATGTAACAGTAAGAGTTGAGTTTATTTGCAAGGGAAGAGTGTCATGTTTAATTTGTCGGTTTGGGTTGTTCGTAGATGTCGAATTTGTCATGAAGGGACGTCCTTCAGGAGATTTTGGAAAGGGGGACTTACGAAGAGTTAACATCTCTTTGATTTGTATCAATAAAAATCACACAATTTATACCTTTATATCAATATCAATAAAATCACTCAATCAAATTTATTGTTAAATTTGTTTTGACATAACAAAATAAAATATTTTTTATGCTAAAATGAAAGCTGCTTCAACATCCTCACCACTAATACTCATTGCTTCCAATTGGAGTGATAAAACTTGTTCAGTACTACAGTTCAATTCTTCCGCTCAAACTCCTACTCAATTTCAATATTTTCCCTCATTCTCATTATCTGCCTCCCATCTTATTTTATTTTATTTTCAAAAATAATTTTCTGCACCTATCTGTCTTTAGTAATTAAAAAAAAAATCTGCACAGAAATAATTGATGCTCCTTGCACCATATCGCGCCTTCAGGAAAGCTTGAAAGTTTTTTCATTGTAATGACATCTTACACTATATTAAGCAGACAGAAAATTGATAAACATTAAGTAAAGTTTTACTTTGTCAATGTCAAATCTTTGTTTAATAATAAATTTAATTGAGTATTTTATTGATACAAAAGTCTAAAGTGAATAATTTTATTAATAAAAAATAAATTTCAATGATTTAACTATAAATCTTTTCAAAGTTTAGGGATCTTTTGAGATATTAACTCAACTATGAATATAAAAATGGAGAGAGTCTAAAGTAAAAATAGAAGAATGTTGTGCGCCATTGAAAGTAATTGCATGGTGAATGTAAAGAGAGTAAAGATGAGGTGTAGTCATGAAGATTTTGGTTTCTGTCCCTGTGAGGAAGAAGTACAGAGATGTGTGTGCAATGTGGAAGGCTTTTGCCTGGGCGTAGCGTTAGTGGGTTGTTTCGACTGTGGGAGAAGCATTGCTAAGCCAAGAAGACTGAATTTGTAACAGGAGGTATTTTGGAGAAGAAAAATAGTTGGTAGGTGAATTTGTAAAATTGGCAGAACATTTGTGAAGAGTGACAATAGTTGTAAAAAGAATACAGGCGAGAAGCGACATTTGATTTCGCGTTTCTATTGAGAAGGGGGAGGGTAGTTTTAGGAATATATAAATAAAAAGTGATTCCTAGCTTGTGATTGCGCCACATCACCGAGTTGAGGGTTCTCTTTTATATAGATACTAGATACGAGATAAATATAGTTATATGTGTTATTTTTAATATTTCTTTTCCACATCTCAAGACCAATTACCTTTCACTCTCTGTCTTTTGCTTCACATATAGTCTAGTAATTTTGTTCTAGTTTTATCGTATTATTACACTCAAATCTTTTAAAACAATCAGCTTTGAATCTTTTTATGAATAATGTTAAAAAATAGAGAAAAAAAATATAAAATTTTGTACATATTTTATTGTCTTTTATAACGACCATTTGAACATAAAAAATACTATAACAAAAAATATCTTTTAAAGATGACTTGAAGAAATTAGGTAATTCAGATGATTTTCCTTATTTTATTTCATACATTTTAGTTTACTTCCTTAGTTTTTAAATTGAATTTTTTTTCAATTATATTAATTTTGTTAATAGTCGTAGAACATTCCTACTTCTAGACTCTGGATTCTTTAATTGATTGAATAGAAATATATTTATTATTTTGTACTATATGCTACAAAACTTATACTGTACATTTTTGTGATAGATAAATTGTAACACCTCGGCCTTAGAAAGAGCTAAATTGAGATTTTCGCAAGTAAGACTTCAATTGTAAGTTTAGGGTCAATTTCAAACAACCCTAACTTTTAGCACATGATGAGTTTGGTGGCCCATTAGATATCAAATGAAAGTTCTTTGAGTCCTCTTTCCCAACACCACCGAGTTTGTTAAATTCAGAGTTTGGATGAGGAAAATATGCCCATTTGAGTTTAGCCTTCCCAGTTAAGAAAATTCATCCGAATTACGGAGGGATATTTTGGTCTTTTCTTTACCCCACTTAGTCCACTCATTTTTTTCACCCAAATTAGGGGTCAAAGCTGATTAAAATCAGGTTAGGTCTAAAGTCTATAAATGTTTGGAAAGCTAGGGCAAAGTTCAAGAGGAGAAAAGGGAGAAAAAAATTAAGCGTTCAAGATTTCGTGCGAACTTTGAGGAATTTCGCCAAGGATTTGATCCTTTCGAGGTATGTAAGTTCTCATAGTGTTAGATTCATTCACCCACACGCCAATAATGTGATTTTTATCCGTAATTTCGTTCTTGAGGTTGAATGATTTGAGTTCTTGAGGAGTTATTGAGATTTTGTGCTTCGTTCTTTGATAATTAAGTTCTTGTTGAGTTCTTGAGGTGAGAGTTGCGAATGAGTGTTGTTCTTGGTGGGTTTTGGGGTAGATTCCACTGTGATTATGTTGAGTCTAAGAATCTACAAGAGTTTGAGGGAAATCATTCGATTCTAGATGAGTTAGGGCATGAGATTGAACAAGAAAATTCATCAAATTTTGGGTAGGGGCTTGGGGCAGCGCGCCACCACAGCGCCAGAACAATTTCCCACTAGTTTGGGGCCTGGCGCGGCACGCCACTCAGTGCGCCAGGGTCACCAGATCCCCTACCCTTCCGAGCTTCTTTCCGTGTGAGTTCCCTCGAATCGTACATATGTTTCTACTTGATATCCACACTTAAAATCTTCATTAATCCATGAGAGATAATACATATCCAAGTCATAACTCTTGAATTCATAATTCAAATTCAAGATAGAGTTAAGAGTAAAGTTTGAGGAAGTTCTTTGAGTCATTTGGAGAGGTCTTTTGCAATCTTTTAACACTTGTTTTAATGCTTAAGTACTTAAGTATGAGGATGAGGAGAGTTGAGTTCCATTTTTTTTTAAATGAAAATATGGGAACTAATTATTCTCGAGAGTAAATATTTTATATTTAAAACGAGGGGGAAACCTTGATTTCCAAATGAGTTCATGAGGAGTTTTGAACAGTATCTCTTTAAGAGAATCTTTTGAGTAATAATCTCAAAGTTGAGGCTGAGGAAATGATTTTAAACATATGAGCATGAGTTATATTATTGGGAGTAGTATTAAGCACCGATATGGGAAGAGTTTAGACAACTCAAAGTCCTCATAAACCATGTATGCAAACATGGGTAAAGGGTCATACTTTTTAGATGATTCCGTATTACTATTTAAGCATAGCATAGTAGATCCACTTAGTTGAGGATGCCCTATACTCCGACAAGGTATATGACAGTTCTGGCAGCGTGAGCGAGACACTGTATCATCACATAGCTCATAGTGATGGTTGTCGGTTAGAGAATCTCCCAAATAAGAGTAACGAGTTATTATTATTGTATTTTTAAATACATTGAGTTTTTATTACTGTTTTAACAGCTTTCTTTATAATGCATCCTTATTGTTGCTTTTATATGGAAGTGAGTTGAGTATTTCTGAGTTTAAGTATCTTTGAGTATTCTTGAGTATCCTTGAGTTGAGTTGAGTTGAGATGAGGTAAGTATGTTATTCCTTTTTATCATTTCAAGCTTATGTCAGCGCTTTAGAATTCCCCTTGCATGCTTGTACATGGACTTGTACATTCCATGTACTGATGCCATTTGACCTGCATCTTTCATGATGCCGATACAGGTAACCAGGGTCATCAACATGTGCTCCTTTGATACCACTTGCAGTCCCTGAGTTTGATTGGTGAGCCTCCTTGCTTTTTGAAGGGCTCCACAGTTTGCTTTTATTTTCAGTTTGTTAGGATGATCGGGGGTTTGTCCCAACATCCATCGTAGTACTTAGAGGCTTTGTAGACAGTAGATTTTTGAGAAGTCTGTTTCATTTTCAATTGCAAATGTACTAGACTTGAGTTGCCATTTTTGACCAGTTGAATGTTTTTTTTCGTATTCTGAGTTATTTATTTTGATAAACCTTTACTTTTGATAGTTGAGTAAGTCTTCCGCTGAGTATTGAGCCAGGTCAATGGTTTGCTTGGAGACCGCCAATGGTTCTTGAGTGCCAGTTACATCCAGGATGTAGGCTCGGGGGCGTGACATAAATAAATTGCATGAAGTTAATATTTTTTTACTATTTATTATACAGGAAATTTTTGAAATAATAATGTCGTCAAATGCAAAATCTTTCACAAAATAAAGGAGCACAGACAACACAAATGTTATTATGCCGTTGTTCCTCCAATGCAGCAACAATATCCTATGCTTTTTGGAGTTCTATTGATTCCAAACAATCAAATTGCTACGGTAATTTTTCCGTTCTTTAATTTTACCACTAATGAAAATGTTGTTTGAATTAATATTTATATTACAAGCTAATATACATTATATTGATTATATTTAATATACATCAAATAATATTTTAAGAGATATGTATAATAATTTATAATATGTACTACTTATACTTTTTATGGGATGATTAATGCAGGAAGAAATTGTCGAGGGAGATAGAAATCAAGATTCCCATCAAATTCTCAGTCCATTAGCAGGTAACACCCTTCTAAAAGAAATTGATAAATCTTAAAAATATTTGTCTTTTTCTAAAGCCTCAAATAGTTTTTGAAAACAAAATATATCATCAAACTATTGTCACAAAAATGAAAATAAATTCTCTTAACAAAAACATTTTAAAATCTAACTCAAACACACGAATTACCATCATATTTGTTATAGTGGAATTTTAAAGCCTCACAAATAAATATCATATAACCAGAACTTTTTGTTGGCTCCTTCGTTTTGAGATATTTGTTGATGATTCTTTTTATTGTTCATGGAAATTATGAACCTTATAAGCTGCACTCTAAAGATTATTTTTCTACAATTTTAAAATATTATTAGTTTTTTTATCGTATTTATCTAAAATACGTAGATGTTAGATAGTGGTCGAATGTTTCGTCAACACCAACATTTATATTTGCACAACATTTAAAAATAGTAGGAAAAAAATCTAAATGACACCCTATAAAGTGATATTTATTTAAATCATCCTCAACAAATTATACATATGTTTTGTATGCCTCCTTTTATTTACTGATATTATCTAGAAGCATAAGTGATTCAAAAGTCTCAAATACATTTAGCAAGAAGGGTCCTTATAGAAATATTCATCTTTGCTTTATTTTTTATTTTTTTGCATTAATTTAAGGTTTTATTGCATGTTCCGTATCTTGAATAATTTTTTATTTGTCCCTTTTTCTAACTTAATAACACTATGAAAAACACGATTGAACTTGCAAAGTCATATTGATGTGCCTTCACCAGTCTCTTTCATGTCTACATCGGACTACACTACCATGCAGAACTATAGCTCGATGATCCTACAACATAACCATGCTTAACAAGGTCAGGATCCTCCACTGCCTAGCCAGGTAGATGATCACCAGAGGCTCATCATTGAACCTGAGGGGTTTAGGTATGATTTATCTATTTTTACATCTTATAATAATGTTAGTTTTCTAAATAATGAATTTGACTTCCTAATATTTTAATTATTATATTGCAGGTTTAATCCACGCAAAGACTGCGAAGATGCTTACATCTGCTATTGGAAAGTTTTTTAATGATGCATACTTGACGTGGGGTGAGATTCCACAAACAGTTAGGCAACAAATTTTTAATGAGTTTAAGGTAATTATGAATTTATTATTTAAATTCAAACTATAAGTATTATTATTCGTTTCTAATGTGAGCTTTTTTAAAAATATTCAGGAAAAGTGTGTATGGCTTCTCTTGCATGACAAGCAAATCACAATTAATTTTGAGAAAAGGGAGAGTCATAGAATATCAGACTCCTTTTATAATGGTCGCAATAATGGTAGAATTCCCAAGTGGAGTAAACCAAATATTTGGGAAGATCTATGTCGATAGTGGATTAATCATAAGTTATTTAAGAAGAGGAGCGAATAGAGATCTAGTTAATCTTTATGCTCGCCTTTGTTGTTTTTTCTATTATTACATAAACAAGCTCAAGTACTACACTAGTTCTTTTATTCTAGTTCGAGACACTTAGTATTTCAAATGTAGGTGAGAAAATCACATATTAATCATGGTGGCGTTTTTACTCTTTCCTCCTTTTTTTTTTCTTTTAGTTATTATTGGGTTATGTCCCTAGACTCTTGAATTTTTATTTGAATAAGATACTCCTTCACTAGATTTTGGGAGATGGATAATGATATTTGAATGTTTTTGGACAATATGGAGTCATTTTTGTGCTATCATTGTTTGTAGCAGATATTCTATTTTGGTTGATAGATTGCTTAATGAATTACATAATTAGTGGGATGCTTCTATTATATGAGATATTTAGCAAAATTTTCTATTAATATTTGGTATCTAATAAGATGATTATTGGTTCGCTTGGCATGGGTATTAGCTTGCTGAGTGTCAACTACGATGTATGGATGCTTATGATGTTGTAATTACTTGATTATATTGCACTTAGTGGGATAGCCGCATGATCCTACCAGTACACTGTGGTTGTGTACTGATACTGCACTTGCTCTTTCTTTGTTGAGTACAGTGCATCTTCAAGCGGCTACCTGATCCCATAAATGCGTCGGAATGTGGCACCCGATCCAAGTTAGTGTGTCGGAACGTAACACCCAATCCATTCAACAAGCCATAATCACAATCATAATCACAATGTACATTCTCATAATCATACAATAAAGTCAAGATTCATGGCATACAATTATTCAATCATCCTCATTTACGATTAGTGTGATCAATATGCAACATTCGCATACATACATGTAATATAATGAAGCAAGTACAAACATATATCACACAACCTGAAATCATAACCATCACCTACCTCAAACAAAGCTTGAATCCCCTAAGAAACTTGATTCTTCCCTTTCCGGATTCTCACTACTTATTTTTGGTCTACAAACAATCATAATAATGTGTGGATCAATAAACATGACCTAATTACCCGGATTATAATCAATAACATCAACCCTAGGTCAAACCCTTGATCCCCATACCCAGATTAGGGCTTTTTCCATCATAAATCCCAGATCAAAACCCTCCCCCATCGATAATTACCCAAGAAACTAAGTTCTACGGATCGGAAAATGGATTTGGGGAGTGAAAACCTTACCTTTAGCCTCAAGAATGGTGAAAAACTACCAAGAAAACACTTGGGGTCGTTCCTTAGCTCTCAAAGTCGAAACTTGCAGAATAAAACATTTTTGGGGTTTATTTCTGCCTTAAGTCGCGTCTGCCCCGCCACAGCATCCCTGCCCTCGCGAAAAAATCTTGCCTTGGCGGCCTGCACGGAAACAGAGGGCTAAATGTAAAGGTTCCAAACCCCCATTTCACAACACACCTACATCCCATGACCCTCAGAAAATACCTGTTCACGCTAAGATCAGTTTCAGGAGTTCTACTCGCCCGAATTTGATTCTGTAAAGTCATACAGTTTCCTTAACATCTTAGCTATCTACCCATATGATCAAATTCCCAATTGGATCTCTCATTTGTTATCGGATTCCCTATACCTCACTGACTTCGATTTCGTCCAAATCTGGACTAGGTTGGGAATTTCCAAGTTACTACAAAAAAGTTTTCCGGCTCAAATATTTTCCCTGTTGGCTTTTCTATAACGACATGAGCATGTCGTTACAATAGATACTAATTTAACCATCACTCGTCCCCGAGTGAAAAGCTAGGAAAGACGGGCTAAAGTTAGAGTAGAGTAGTACCTGAATCGACGAAAAACTAGGGATACTTGTCTCGCATTTCCTTCTCGGTTTCCCAAGTAGCTTCCTCAACTAGATTATGTTTCCATTGAACCTTCACGGACTTAATCTCTTTGGTCCTCAGCTTCCGGACATCATGATCAAGAATTGCAATCGGTTCCTCCTCATACTGAAGGTCTTTTTCTAACACCACCGAGTCCCATTTTATGATGTAATCCCCTTCACCATGATATCTCTTCAACATGGGCACATGAAATACCGGATGAACTCTCGATAGGTTAGGAGGTAAGGCCAATCTGTAAGCCACTAGCCCTACACAATCAAGAACCTCAAAGGGACCAATGTATCGGGGACTAAGCTTGCCCTTCTTGTCAAATCTCATCACCCCTTTCATAGGTGATACCTTAAGAAGAACCTTCTCACCAGTATGAAATACCATGTCCCTTACCTTATGATCTGCATACTTCTTTTGTCTACTTTGGGCTGCTAAAAGCTTAGCTTGAATACTCCTCACTTTATCTTGAGCATCTTTCACTAAATCAGCCCCCAAAGGTTTCACATCTCCGGCCTCAAACCATCCTATGGGTGATCAACACCCCCTCCCATAGAGTGCCTCAAATGGTGCCAACAATTATTGTAGTAGAACTCACACAAACGTAGGAACTTATCCCAATTCACTCCAAAATCAATCACACATGCCCTCAACACGTCTTCTATCACTTGACTAGTCCTCTCTGATTGTCTGTCCGTCTGTGGATGGAAGATTGTACTAAAAGTGAGTTGTGTGCCCAATTCATCTTTAATTTCCTCCAAAACTTGGAGGTGAACTGCGTACCGCGGTCTGAGATGATAGAAAGGGGCACCACGTGCAGCCTTACTATCTCATTTACATAAACCTTAGCCAATTGTTGAGCATTATAATCTATTCTGACCGCAATAAAATGGGTTGACTTAGTTAATCTGTCAACCACTACCCAAATGGAATCAGACTTCCCCAAGGTTTTGGGAAGACCAACCACGAAATCCATAGCTATCCTTTCCCACTTCCATTCCGGAATTAGCATTCTTTGAAGCAAACCTGCCGGCCTTTGATGCTCATAATTTACTTGTTTGCAATTTTGACACTTAGCCACAAACTCCACTATATCCTTCTTCATTCCAGATCACCAATAAAGACGCTTCAAGTCTCGGTACAACTTGGTCACACCCCGGATGGATAGAATACCGCGAACCATAGGATTCTGCCAATAAATTTTGAATCAAGTCCCCCACTTTAGGAACGCAAATCCTTCCTTTAAAAATGAGCACACCTTCCGCATCAAGAGTGGTCTCTTGTGCCCTACCAATCACAGTCTTCTTTCTAAGCTCATTCAAATTTTCATCCTCAAATTGTTTGGCCTTGATCTCCTCAATAAATGTGGCCCTTACTTCAATACTATCTAACACCCCACCTTTCTCTGAGATGCCCAACTGCATGAACTTAGATTCCAAGGTTTGAATTTCCTTAGCCAAGGGCCGCTTGGATACACTGAAGCGAGCTAAATTACCCATATTCACCGTCTTTCGACTTAGTGCCTCTCCACTACATTAGCCTTACCCAGATGATATTGGATGGTCACATCATAATCCTTGAGTAACTCCATCCACCTTCGCTGTCTCAAATTCAGATCCTTTTGAGTAAATACATGTTGTAGACTGATGCATATCGTGACCAACGACACTAACCTACAGTATGACTGTGTACTATCGTCGATAATATAGTAACCCAACCAAGGGTGGGGTCGTATCCCAAGGGAGTGGTTTTGAGAATTAGTAGAAAAAAAATTTAAGTGCAAACTAGTCGTAGCTAAAGACATTAACGATTAAAAACATTGTAAATTAAAAGGGGTGCCACAAAGGTGTCAAATATCAAATGGGGGTTTTGTCACAAGTAGTTAAAAACAACAAATATAATAAGAAGATCAAGTATGGGGACAAGTTCTTGGGGTATGACCGCAATACAAGTTGAGATAAATCGTTGGGTACATGCTTTCGATAGGAAATTTGCAAGATAATAGTGACAAGGCTAAGTTTTAGATGGAAATAAGTTCCCTCTCGAGCAACTTACCCCATTTCAAATACATTCCTCTCGGACACCCATTTACCGCATGAAGGTCAGCCTACGCCTTACCTCTCTCACTCTCTCGAGCTGAGTGTTAGGATATGGGACTAGGGCTCACCCTCTCGGGCTGAACCTCATGTCGACCCACTCTTTAGGCCATCAGTTTAGCGGTCTTGATTTCGCGACCTCCCTCTCGGGCAAGCCGAAAACACATTGGTGGTTATGTATTTGCAACTACAAACACATTAAATTAAACCACAACCACTAGGTGAAATCACCATTAAAATACATCTATCCTATTAGCAAGCAAGACCCAACAACCATATCAACACATATTTGCTAAATCACACCCCAAGAATGGGGGTTTTTAGCCACACATCAAGAAATAACAAAATACACCTAAAATGTTACTAAAATAAAATGGGTATAAGGAATTAAACCTTGATTTAAGAAAAGGAAGAAGAATGGAGAAGACCCACTTCCAACTTGGGGAAGATGAAATCCTTCTTTCTTCAAGTCTCCCAAAAACCCTCTCCAAACATGAGAGAAAATATAACAAAAAGTACTATTCTATTCTGGAAATTAAAATAAATGTTTGACTCTTTAAAATTAATAACAAGTTTAGTATTTATAGACTTCAAAAAATAGTGTTGACGGATCTTTTGGCGAGGTTAGTCGGAATAACCGATTAACTCGGTGATTCGCCCTTTGGTGTAGTTTGTCGCCGTCTTGCACTAGCCTTCAGCATCATCATGCTTTGTGTCATTGGGTGACCTAGTACTGCTTCGCAGAATTATTCGGCGAAACGCCGACTACTCTTTTCATTGCCTTTTTTATCCTACTCCTTCATGGCTTCGCGTACTGGAACAAAAGGCGGTGTGCATCCCTTAGTCGAATTGCCAAGCGTGCTTGGCGATGCGCATGCTTCAGCTTGTTCGTTCTCTTTTGCCTTTTTATTCCTTTTTGCGCCTAAGTGTCCATGCTTCCAGTAAAACTTCAATTACCAGAAACTTAAGCGCTTTCATCAGATATTTAGACAAAATAAGCATTTGAGGACACTATTCCTATCAAAATAAAGCCCTAAACAAGTACAATTTGTGGACTCATCATAGACTGCGATGATTAGTAAATACATCACACTTTACACCATAAAGATAATACCACCAGATCTTAAGAGCAAACACTACCACTGCAAACACTAAATCATGTGTTGGATAATTTCTCTCATGTACCTTCAACTGTCGTGATGCATAAGCTATGACATTCTTAGGCTGCATCAACACAGCACCCAAGCCTAAATGTGAAAAATCACAATAAACATTAAAATCTTTACCTTCCACCGGTAGTGCTAGAATAGGTGTTGTGGTCAAGAGAGTCTTGAGCTTTTGAAAGCTCTCCTCACATTTTTCAGTCCATTCAAATGGTATCTCCTTTTTAGTTAAATTTGTCAAATGTGTGGCGATAGAAGCAAAGTTCTTCACAAATCGACGATATTAGCTAGTGAGCCCCACAAAACTCCTAACTCCAGTCACAAAGCTAGGCTGAACCCAATTCTTAACCGCTTCAATCTTTTGAGGATCTACCATTACCCCTTCTTTTGAAACCACATGCCCCAAAAAGGCAACCGAAGTCAACCAAAATTCACACTTAGAAAATTTTGCATACAACTTTTGTTTCCCAAGAACATCCAGAACAATACGAAGATGGTCGGCATGCTCTTCCTCACTTTTCGAATAGACCAAAATGTCATCAATAAATACTACCCCAAATGAATAAAGAAATGGTTTGAATACACCATTCATCAAACTCATAAAAGTTGCAGGCGCATTTGTCAACCCAAACGAGATAACTAGAAACTCGTAGTGCCCATAGAGGGTTCTAAACGTCGTCTTGTGCACTTTCTCAAGCTTAATCTTTAAATGATGGTAACCAGACCTTAAATCAATCTTAGAGAAAACAGATGCACCTTGCAATTGGTCAAACAGATCATCTATCCGAGGCAATAGATACTTATTCCGAATGGTGACCCTATTCAATTGCCGATAATCTATACACATCCTCATACTACTATTCTTTTTCTTAACAAACAAGACCGGAGCACCCCAGGGTGAAGCACTAGGACAGATGAATCCCTTATCAAGAAGTTCTTAGATTTGTGCCTTCAGCTCTCTTAATTCTGTCGTAGCCATGCGATACAGACAAACAGAAATGGGACGAGTACCAGGTTCTAAATCAATGCAGAAATCTATATCTCTATCCAGAGGCATACCAAGAAAATTAGTAGGAAACACTTCTCTAAATTCCGACACCACAGGGCTAGCCCTAATAGAAGGAGACTCAACCTCAACATCCCGAATATGAGCCAAATAATCCAAACAACCCTGTCCTACCAGTTTCCTATCCCGAATGGAGGATATGATCTTAGCTATCATAGGCTTCTACACCCCTTCCCACTCTAATTTTTCCCTACCAGGGATCTCTAGAGTCACATATTTCGTATTGCAATTTAACACAACATAATATGATTATTGCACAGGAGATGCTTATGAGAGCCAAGTAGAGGCAGACGTCCCTTCCATTTTTGGTGTTGATTACCGAGTTGTGCAGACAAGCTCGGGTGCCTATAGATGAGAAGAAGGATGTGGAAGTGATTCCCACATCTTCTACTGACATCTGGAGGATTCAGGCAGAATATTTTAAGGATGAGGAATAGAAGAAGAAGGCTGCCCCGGTGGATACCTCCCCAATTGTTGACATTCGGCAGTATTGCCTACTCCAACCACTGGTCCTTCAAGTATATCTAGTGATGTCCCTTCTGCTACTCCCAGTTCATCTACTGATCCATTACCTCCCAAATCTAGTACTGCAGCAACTGGACGACCCCCGCTCACCCAGGCTGCATTGCTACGGATGGAGCAGCTAGCACATTCTACCAATAGGTGTGCCTCCAGGCTTGAGACTACCATTTCTGCCATGTTCGAGAGAGCCCTTGCTGATGATGTGACACTCCTGAGTTATACCATCAATGGCCTTGTGGTAAGGATAGCGGTGTGCGAGTGTGGCCAAGGGGCCACTGAGGAGGTGATCGCCCTAAAGGCCGTTAATGTTGCACTGAGGAGAGATGTGGACCAATTGAAGTTCACTGATATGTCGATTATTTTCGGGATAGTGGAGATCCCTGATGTGCTAGTTGATCCAGATGTGCCTCCGGCCACCACCGTAGATGAGGTTTTAACGGAGGAGGTAGCTGTTATCGAGTCTGAGGATGAGACCGATGTGGAGATGCTTGTTGCTGATGAGGAGGCTTCTTATAAGGGTCTCACAGAAACTGAGGAGGCTATGATAGATGCAGCTGTACAGATCTCATTAACAAACACCCCCATGGCTGACCCTAGTGGAGATGGTACTGTTGATGTGACTCCAGGCATTGATTCCCAAGTTTAGAGTGATGCACCGGGCAATGATGCCCCGACAGATGGAGCGACTGTGTAGACATGACTAGTTCTTACCTCCCTCTTTGTTTTCTTTTATTGATTTTTGGATATTTTATTGCGTTTGAGGACAAATTGTTTTTTGTTTGTGGTGGGGTGAGGTATTTCCATACCTACCTCTTGTGATTATGATTTTTTTGTATATATTGCGTTTTTTGCTATATATTTTGTTTTGAAACTGTGTTGTGGATATTTGAGCTTGTGGCTCCTTATTTTGAATGTAAATGATTTTTGGACCCTTTCGAAAAAATTTGCCACCTCTTGTGTATTTGATTGTGGTTGTTCTTGTGCAAATTTGAGTATCGGTTATGATTAATACCAATGACTTGAATGGTGCTCTCAATCGAACAAACATGAATGTGCGGCTACGACGGGGCCAAATAACATAGATAATATGTGAACTTATTGCATCTCGTTGTGACTAGCCGGTTATCAAATTGAGTCTCTTGTGATGAAACTTGCACACTAGCGAAAGTGTGGAGTCTTGTTTTACATTGGTGTCAATGACTTGTGTGATGAGCTTACTGTGAACCTTGTGTGATGACACCTAGAATTTGCCCCGTTGGTCCGGTTGACTAAGTGATGCAAGCTCTTGAAATGATCTTAGACAACAATTTTAAAGAGCGAAACAATTTTACATTATACCTCTTTTGTGGCCTACCTTGTGAGTGTGTGAACTTTGCTTGAACACCCTTTGAGCCTTACCATTTTTCTTGGAAGAAACTTGATGAAATTGTGACGTTTATTTATCCATTCACCCATAATCCTCATTATTTGTGGTTTGTTGAAATAGGCAACTTAGGCCAAAAGCCTAAGTTGGGGGTGTAGTGAAAATAGAAGGTAAATCAAGAAGTGAAAAGAAGTCCCCCTTTGACCCATGGTTTTGAAAAAAATGGAACCCCTCCATACAAAAAAAAGAGAAGAAGAATGAAAAAGTTTTGAAATAAAATTGTGAAAGTGCCAAAGAAATGGGGTGTCCGGTATTCCATGGAAAGTGAATAATGGGGTGAATTTTGAGAATGAATGAGAATGATGAAGAAAAGGAAAGAAAGTGTTGTTCATACCACATTTCATGAGGATAGCAGCCACTGAGCCTAAATGACCATACATTTACACTAAGCCCAGTTACAAGCCTTAAAAAGACCTTTTTGATCTTGAGTGAGCTGAAACAAGTGTTGATTGGAAAATAAGGGCAAACCTATGGGTGAAGTCATACATGTGTTCATATTTGTGAGTGTGAGAGTTGATTTTGATTCCGAAACTATAAATTGTTGAATCATTGTGTGTAAATATGGAATCATTCTTTGTGTGAGGGCATTTGAGTACCTTTGTTGAGCTTGAACTTGCGTTTGAAGCAGTATTGTGAGCTTGAGATTCTTTGGTATTGGTGAGTCACAACTTGAGTCTTTGAGTACATAATTGATCCTTGCATAAGTAAATTAAGTCTTGTCGTGGGCATTCATGATTGAATCTTGTGTAGCATTGTTTGAGACATCCTTTTTGAAGTGCTGAACTTGAATTTTACTTGAGGACAAGCAAAAGTTTAAGTTGGGGGTGTTGATGAGTCCAAGATTTAGACTCATTTAGGGCTTTATTTGTATAGATTTAGTGTCCTCAAATGCTTATTTTGTGCCAATAACAGATGTAAAATCCTTGATTTCTAGGTATTTGGATTGAGGAACAAAGCATGGACACTAATTTGCAAAAAGGAATGAAGCGAGGTGAACGATGGAAGAAAAGAAAGCCTGGTGATCGCCAAGTCCATTAGGCGAGTCGCAGAGTGGCCATTTGACCGCCTAAAGTTCCAGTATGCCAAACCCCGAAGGAGAAAATCAATTTGGCGAGAGAAAGGAGCAATCGGTGGATCGTCGAGTGGTTCCACCATGCAGTATTAGATCGCCCAAAGTTTCAGACCTGGAGGAATGCTGAAGGCCAAGGAAAAAAGGTGATGGAATTGAGCAAAGGGTGGATCGCTGAGTTGATCGGCGAGCCCGACTTACTGAGCTGAATGGTCCTTCGCAACATATTTTTGGTGACTATAAATACATTTTCTTAACATTTAGTTTAGTATCTTATCTTATCTTTTATCAAAGTTTTATTCTGAACAAATCTTTAGAATTAATTTTGAGTTTGAACTCTGAGTATTTAGACAAGTTTTCCTTAGCTTTGAAGAATTGAATTTTTCCATTTTTTAGAAATTAGAAGTGGGTCTTTGAGATTCTTCAATTTGGACCTTTGTAAAGACGAAATCAATTGAACTCAATTAATGGAAACACAATTTGGTAATGATTTTTATCTTTTTATGATGTCTAGCTAAAACCCAATTCTTGGGGTGTGATTATGTGATTATGGCCTGATTTAGTTTATGGGTATTGCTAATTGTTAGTTTAAAGGGAAAAAGGACAAATATACCCCCGATCTATCATAAATGGTATGTGTATACCCTTCGTTATACTTTACATATGTATATACCCTTGCCGTCAATTTTTTAGGTTGTGTATACCCTTAACCCAAACAGAGGGACACATGGCATCATCCTAGGCATTCATCTGATTTTAATTTATTTACCTAAAAATAAAATTACCCATTCAACTATCCATTTCTAAGATCCAATTAAGACGCGAATTAAAGACCAAACCCAACTTAAACATCAAATCCTAATTTCCAAATTCGGTGAGCCCTGTTGTGATTCAATTGAGGCTTTTAATGTATAGTGTTGCTGAGATTATTTCCCACAGAATTGCATTGTCAATTATCATTTTGGTGGCATGATGCGGCAGCGATGTCGTGACGGAGAACCATCAAGGGTGGCGCTGCCTTCAAATACAATTTGGTGTTCTTCTTTTGTGTATTTTAGGTCTTTTTGTCGAGTTAGGCTAGCGATGGGGTGACACCTCTTTTTGCATTAGCTCCGTTGACATGTCGGAGCTTCGACACCTGCTATCAAGAGAGATTAATGAACGATTCCACCGATTCAGTTTTTCTTTTGGAAAACTTAGATTAGAGGGTGGAGAACGATCCATAAGAAATTGAGGTAATAATAAATTGTATGTCCCACAAATTGCAATACTAGAGAACAAAAACAATTTCCCACAAAATTGCAACAACGGAGAATAATGCATAGATTAGAGGTGGAGAACAAGATGTTTTGAAGGGTGGAGAACAATGCATTTGAGGTTAAAATCCTAAGTTGGATCATAGAATAATAATCTCAAACTCTGGCATATTGACGAATTTGGAGGCTGCTATCTCGCGATTTTGGGAACATATTTATAATTGGGGTCTTAATTGGATCTTAGAAATGGATAGTTTAGTGGGTAATTTTATTTTTTGGTAAATAAATTAAAATCGGATGAATGCTAGGATGATGCCACGTGTCCCTCCATTTGGGTTGAGGGTATACACAGCCTAAACATTTGACGGCAAGGGTATATACATACGTAAAGTATAACAAAGGGTATACACATACCATTTGTGATAATTTGAGGATATATTTGTCCTTTTTCCCTAGTTTAAATGTTGTTTAGAAGTGATTTCAATCATTAATTGTGGTTTAAATTAAAGAATTGTAGTTGCAAATGCAGTTCTACCTTCGTGTTTTTGGCCTGCTCGAGATAGAGGTTTTAAAACCAAGATTATTAATTGATGGTCTATGGGTATTGTGTTGTCATGGGTTCAGCTCGAGATAGTGAATCCTAAACCCTTTTCCACACATTCTGCTCAAGAGAGTGAATGGACTAAAGCGTAGGCAGTTCTTGTTTTGTATGCTTGTCGATATTCGAGAGAAATTGACTTGATTCGTGGTAAATTTTTCGAGAGAAAGTTTACCTCCTCTATATTCTAGCTTATTCACTAATTTACAGCTATTTCCTAATAGTTGCAATTACTTTTTCGTCTACATTAGCCTATAATCGAATCACATCCCAAGAACCCGTCTCATTATTGTTATTTTTGTGTTATTTGTTGCTGCTGTAGTTGATAATTAAAACCAAAAACCCCTTTTATTTGACATTCGTGTCACCCCCTAATTTGAATTATGTTTTTATTCGTAAATGTCTATTCATATGGCTGATTTGAGCATATTCATACTTTTCTATAGAATCTTAAACACGTACCACTCCCTGTGGGATTCGATCCCAACCCATTTAGTTGGGTTATATACTGACTAACGCTCGTTGACACTTAGAATTGGATGAAGTGTCCTTGAAACTAATCATCAACCTCTAGCCATGACACTGGGAACCCTAACTGTCGGACACTACATTTGGAGAAATGTAGGCAAGAGTATGTGTTAGTACAAAATATGTACCAAGTATGATAGCCATGAATAAAAACATTTAAAACATGCTAAAACGGGAGATTTTCATGAGTAAGCAATGATCAAGCTTAAACATCAATCTTGAGAGTTAGAAATCATAAGTCATAAAAAATGATCAATGCAAGTGAACATCATCTTAAAACATACTTACGATACCGCTTGAGGTAACCTTGGTTCGTCATAACTTTGCTTGTTTGTGGGATGAAGCCTTAACCGACATATAAGACCATATGAGCTATCAATATGGAATCCGGTGTCTCTCACACCGTAATGAGTTGTCCTACTTGCCATGGTAAGGACCATGAACTTTTAGCTATTGTGGATCCGCTATCTAATGTCTATCTAGACAAATCCTATGTTGGCACATAGTTTATGGGACTTGGGTAATCTCCACTTGTCCACTCGGTACTAAGCTTAACTTCCACATAATAGTTCTTAATCCTATTCATCTTAGCTCTTAAAAGAACATAGGTAATTGCCTCTTGTCCTTACATCACATGACATGGCTAATCGCCTCTTGTCATTCAATAGAGAGCATGGGTAATCATCTCTTGCCTCAACATTAGCTTAACTCCTAAATCATTGGTTCATTGTAGGTGAGAAAACCTTTCAACCTTATGGACCCTTATTATGTGAGAAAATCTTTCACAATCATGCATTCATGTGTATATGAGAATTCCTTTCAACAACACAATAACAATCATCAGTATTGATACTTTATTCTCAAAGAATCCTTAAAACATTTACATAAATTTCATAAGAACGTGCTTAATTTCATTATTTCCTCTTTCATAATTCAAAACCCACATCCTATCATCATAACTTGGAAAATATGGGAATTACATGGGTTCATGGGTAAATCATCATAAAACCATAGAATTTCATCAATTCATGCATAAGTGATCATAATTCAATCATTTAAATTAATAATCAAGAGAGTCCATAACATAGAAGAAACACCCTAACTCAATTGGGGATTTCTAACTTTGAAAATAGGATAATTTGGGAACTCCATGAATGGAAGGAATCCATGGATGAAAACTATCATACCTCAATTCCAATTGCTCAACCTCAATGGAGGAATTGGAGATTTGACTTGAAACCCTTGGTTGAATCCTTCTTCTTCAAGATTTCTAGAGAGAGAAATATCTTGGAGAGAAGACTTGTTCTTTTTTTGTAAATTTGAGAGAATGAATTCAATTGGGGAAATTTGGGAATTAAAGCACTTATATAGGAGTTTTAGTTAAGAGTTAACCGACATAGCATTAGGACAAAATAATTAGGAAAAGACCCAAAAGCCCCTAAGAAATAACTGTCGAACCTAGTCGACGATGGGGATTTACGGTCCGTGGGTCCACCTACGGACCATCCTGTTCCTCCATCGTTTAGTTCAAAAATCAAGATTTTTGGACCCCAAACGACGGGACCCACCCACGGGTCGTGGTCCAATCGACAGGTCATGGGTCCCAGCCGTGGTCCTCAACTTTTGACCTCAAAATCTAAGTCTGGGATGCACCTATGAAACCTATTTATGGCTCGTGCATTGAACGACGGGCCGTTCTACTAAACCGTCGAACAAGTACTGAAACTTAAAATTTTGGAGAAATTGACTAGCCAATCCACAGACCTGACCTACGATTGGTGGTTCACTCCATGGGTCGTGGTTGGCCTCCATCAGAATGGCACCAAATTTTCTAAACACTGAATTTTCAACCCTTTTTGAATCCGAGTGTTACATTATCTCTCCCTTGGAATCATTCGTCCTCGAATGAGATTCAAGACATCATGAGGAAGGTAGAAGCTTAATCTAACATCCCAACATGGATACAATCACATAAATCCACATATTCGAGGAAGAAGCATCAACTCCAAGCTAAAGCATGTTCAAAACATCATATCATAAAGTCTATATGCAACTCATACTCAAATGCACATAAACATATAGAAATCAATCAATTTGACTCACTTTCTCAAAACTTAAGCTTTTTCATGAACATGCATAAATGAGTAAATCATGGAAATATCTAAGACACATGAAACCAAAAGAGTAAACCATGAGGAACTCAATACCTCAAGCTAGAGTAGGAGTAGAAGAAAAGAGATGAGAATATTGGGACATCATATCGGCCTCGGCCTCCAAAGTAGCACCCACAACTAATTGATTCCTCTACAAAACTTTCATGAAAATGACTTATTTATTTCTCAACTTGCCGGTCTACTAAATTCTCAACCAGAACTCTTAAGAAAGATTATCCTTAACCTCAAAACCTTCTAAGGTAACTGTGGATGTTGGATCACCAACACATTTCTTCAGCATAGAGACATGGAAAACCGGATGCACTGATGCCAATTCATTGGGCAACTCAAGTTCATAAGCAATCTTACCAACACGCCTCAAAATCTCATATGGGCCTACATAACGGGGACTAAGCTTCCCTTTCTTACCAAACCTCATTACACCCTTCATAGGTGAAATTTTTAAGTAAACGCAATCATGAACATCAAGATCTCTTCTTCTAACATCGACATATGACTTTTGCCAACTTTGAGTCATTCTCAACCTTTCTCTAACGAGTCAAACTTTCTCCATAGCATCATGCACCAACTCGGGACCTATTAGGGTACCTTCACCTACCTCAAACTAGCTTATAGGAGATCTACACCTCCTACCGTACAACGCCTCAAATGGAGCCATGCTAATACTTAAGTGATAACTATTGTTATATGCAAACTTAATCAATGGCAAGTGATCATCCCAATTACCCTTGAAATCAATCACACATGCTCTAAAAATATCTTACAATGTTTGGATAGTACGCTCTTCTTGCCCATCGGTTTGTGGATGAAAGGTCGTACTAAGCTTAACACGAGTACCAAGACCCTTTTGAAATGATTTCCAAAATTGAGAAGTGAATTGGGTATCACGATTGGAGATAATGGATAAAGGCACTCCATGCAACTTTACAATTTCCCTCAAGTACAACTTAGCATAGTTCTCAAGCGAATAAGAAGCCTTGACCAGGATGAAACGAGATGATTTCGTCATTCGGTCTATTATAAGCCAAATCAAGTCATGTTGTCACCGGGTGCGAGGCAAACCAACAACAAAGTCCATATTCAAGTCTTCCCACTTCCAAGTAGGAATTCTAATATCTTGGGACAAACCTCTCAGTTTCTGATGCTCAACTTTCACTTGTTGACAATTAGGACATTTAGCCACAATCTCCGTAATATCCTTCTTCATCCCATTCCACCAATAGATCTCTTGTAAATCACGGTACATCTTGGTAGCTCCCGGGTGAATGGAATATCGAGAACTATGGGATTCTAATAAGATTTTCTCTCTCAAATCATCAACATTAGGAACGCACAAACGACCTTGATATCTAAGTACCCCATCTCCCCCTTGGGAGAAATCCTCTACAGACTTTTTAACCACCACTTCCTTCAATTCGACCAACGTCGGATCAAGACCTTTCTTGGCTTCCAAATCTACCACAAAAGACGATTCAGAACCATTGTGAACCATAACCCTACCTTTAGTAGAGTCCACTAGTTGAACACCCAACTGAATCAATAATTGAACATCTCGAACCAACTCGTTTCTATCATCCTCAATGTGAGCAACACTACCCATAGATAACCGACTAAGAGCATCCACCACCGTATTTGCCTTACCGAAGTGATAGAGAACACTCATATCATAATCCTTCAATAACTCAAGCCACCTCCTTTGGAGAAGATTTAGATCCTTCTTGCTAAACACATATTGCAAACTTTTGTGGTCGGTAAAAATATCGACATGAACCCATACAGATAGTGCCTCTGAATCTTTAAGGCAAAAAAAACCAGAGTGAGTTCAAGGTCATGGGTAGGATAATTCTCCTCATTAGTCTTAAGTTTCCTTGAAGCATAGGCAATAACTTTACCATATTACATAAGCACACACCCTAGCCCAATTCTTGAGGCATCATAATAAATAAAAAAACCATCAGCTCCTTCCAGTAAAGTCAACACATGAGCGAAAGTAAGTCTATCCTTCAATTCTTGAAAGCTCTTTTCACATGCTTTGGACCATATGAACTTAGCCTTCTTTTGGGTCAAGGCTCTCGATAGAGAAGCAATGGAAGAAAACCTCTCAACAAACCTTTTGTAATAACCAGCCAAACCCAAAAAACAAAAAACCCGAAGGGGATAGAGGTCTAGGCCAACTCTTGACTGCATCTGTCTTCTTAGGATCTACCTCAATACCCTTACTTGAAACAATGTGCCCAAGAAATGCCACGGACCTTAGCCAAAACTCACATTTGCTAAACTTTACAAGGACTTGTTGGTCCTTGAGAATTTGCAACACAATCCTCAAATTGGTTGATGTTATCATCCTCAATCCTCGAATAAATCAATATATCATCTATGATCACAATCAGGACCATGTCAAGGTATTGTCTAAACACCTTATTCATCATATCCATAAAAGCGGTTGGGGCATTAGTCAAACCAAAAGACATCACCGAAAACTCAAAATGAACATATTGGGTCCTCAAAGCCATTTTCGGAATATCATCTTCCTTCACCCTCAATTGGTGATAACCCAACCAGAGGTCAATCTCGGAGAAGTAACTTGCTCCTTGAAGTTGGTCGACCAAATATTCTATCCTTGGGAGAGGATACTTATTCTTAGTCGTAACCTTATTCAATTGTCGGTAGTCTATACACATTCGGAGAGAACCATCCTTCTTTCTAACAAACAAGACTGGAGCAACCCATGAAGGGTTACTCAGTCGGGTGAAACCCTTATCCAACAAGTCTTTCAATTGCTCTTTCAATTTCTTAAGTTCTTCTGGAGACATTCGGTAAGTAGGTGTTGCTCCCAATTGCACACGCAAGTGTACGTGGTCGCACAAGTAATATAATGGCTCTTAAAAGAACCGAATTTTCGAACCCAAAGGAATTGTCAATTAACTATTTTTACTAAAGTATACTAGTCTAATTATTTATTTAGTAGTGCCAAATGTGTTTGATTTTTATTTGTAAAGAAAAGAATGTAGGAATGAAATAATAAAATTACTTACAGTGATTTGGAAAATTCCAGGGTTGCAGCATGTATAGGGTTTCATATATCACATCTCATGCATGAATTAACTTCGATTATCAAATTACTGATTTACAGGGTTGATTTTATGATCATGTTCTCCCGACCTCTAATCGCCTACTCCAATTAGTTGTCTAACTACATCGTTGAGCGGGGATAGGCAGTCCTAATTGGCGAGCATTTATATTTCATCTTGTTTTGTAACCAAGCTAGATGTCATCGGGGCGTCACTCTTAAACACAAATAAACTCAATTTAATGGAAGATCAAGCTTTATGTATCATTTGCTCTATCTACCTTAGCGTTTCCCGAGTTTAAGAGTAGACAAGAGATTTATTTCTATGGTGATCAAGCATGAAATACTAAAACAAGAATACAAAAGTAATTTAAAGTGATAACCAATATTAATTAAAAACAATCAATGTTAAACAATTACCCATAGCCCCAGCCCGTAACAAGGGTCTTTAGCTACTAATGTCTAAGTAAAGAAGAAGAAAAGAACCTTAATAAATATTGACAACTTTATACTTGATGCGCTATATTTGATCTCCCCCAAAATAATTATTTTTATGGACTATTTATATATATAAAAGACCCTAAATAAAATAACGGGGTCCAAATCAAATTAGGAACCCAAAACCAAATGGAATTGGATTTCCCAGTTGTACGTGTGAACTGTGGTCTGCCGCCTCAACATATTTCTGCAACTATTCACTTGTTGCCACGCAGCCGCAAGTTTCTCACTTTTAAGGTTCGTTGATTGCAATATGCAATTTATAAATTTATACATTACTATATTGAATTTAATCCATTAAGCTGTCTATTTGATTTTCTTCTTCAACCTTCCATCTTTACTTCGTTTTAAACATTAAAGCTCATCTCAAAAATTCATACTAGGAATGTCATCGCTTTGGTTGACAAAAAGAATTAGGCCATATAGAAATTTCAGAACATCAAGTACAATTCCACTCATTATGCAAGATATCCAAATAAATAATAAACCTCTAACCTCCTAACCTCAAGAAAGGACTTTGAACTCATCAAATTTAAGCTTGCTCCCCTACTCTCATCAAAGAAAGTTAATAAAATACATATCCATCATAAACCAAGTGCCCTCGCAAGAAGAAATAGTCCACACACTTAATTTCAAAGATCGAGTATAAATTAAGAACATAGCATCAAAGAACAACTCACACTCAAAAATAAAATTCACATGTATGCACAAAGAACCATAGGCTTGCTCATTATGTTCATCTCCACTAATTAAGCATGCTTAAATAGAATCAAACAGGACCTTAATGGGTTGTAATGTAGGTTAGGGGACGGGTAGGAAGACTATATAGTAATGACTTACACTTCCTTAAGCACTTTGCAATTTTAGACTTCATCATCCATTATTTTCTTCTATTTATTTTCATCCCTCTCTTCAACAATTATTTCAAAAGTAATTCTTATCATCTCAAGAATGCTTCAATCATTTTTTTTTCATGTCACATACTTTTGTTCTTCTCTTTTTTTTCTTTGCTTTTTTTCATCACATTCTTTCAAAGAGGACTTTTTAAGCACTTTGTAGCTATCATTGATTACTTTTTCAGTCAACCATCTCTTTTTCTTCAGAATTAACAATTAGAATAAGTCTATGCGATAATGCTCAAGGAAGAAAGGTGCAAAAACTAGGGATTCAACAAAATAGTTAAGGGGAAATATGGCTACCAACAAAAGGCTACATGTTGAAAAAGGGCTAACTAGTGATACAATTTCTGAAAAGGCTAAAATTTACAAGACAAATTAAAGAAATCCTATTATCATCTCCTAAACAAAGCAACACTTTTTATTTTGCTTCAACAACATGCAGGGCAACTTCTAGACTAAGATGCAAAATATGGAATAAATAGAATCTCACCACACATGACACAAGTATCAATCAAGTTGGATCAATTCCACTTCTAAGAGAGACAGGATCATAACAAACAACAAAATAAAATAAGTTATATACAAAGTCACAACCATGAGTTTAGGTGTCAAAGAGTCTACAACTTCATTATCAATTATGCATTCATAAGAAAGAACTACTAAAAATTTAGGCCTAAAGAGCAAGTATCACACCACTCAAAAAAGTCTTTTCTTTTCTCGCAGAAAAATTTAAAAGAAAACTTATTCTTAAAGAAATAAAAGACACTAGGTTCAAAGAGACTATTCTCAGGAAAAGAACCGAATATAAAAGCCAAGGAACCCATCCTAAAAAAGAAAAGACTCAATAAAACAGTAAAAACTAGGAATTCATTATTCCACCCACACTTAAAAATATTCTATATCCCCAAAGCATCAAATAAAATTTAAAATAAGGGTTAGAAAATCTTCCTGAGGCCTTTAGGCCTAGCTAGTATCATGGTCTCTCAATTTTCGTCAAGAGTCATACTCACCGCACACTTAAGCTCAAACGTGCTCATTTGCTTCAAATTTTTGGGTACTCAGACTTCCCCTAATCTGCAAAAAATAACACTAAAAAAATAAAATAAAAAGTTACACTATAAATTGGATTGTCTCCCAATAAGTGTCTAATTTAACGTCACGACATGACACAAGTAAGTTCACCACTTTTCTTTCCACTTTGAATTTATGAATTGTACCCCTAACTTTGCATCAACTTTTTTTCTCCTCTCAAGGGGAGGTGGTATAAAGATAAAGGAATCAAGTAATTAATATATGTCGCATCTTTCACTTCTTGGCCCATAGGTGAGAAATGTTGTTTTTTCTACGTGGACTAAAGAACTTTAGGATGTAGGGGCCTTGTACCTCATCTATACACTCATCCATTAGTTCAGATGATATAGAAAAGTGTTTTGAATGAGATTCAAGTTGCCTCAACTCCAAAGTAGCATTGTTTACAACATTCTCACTTTTGTACTCTTTCTTAAAATCGATACTAAGGAATAAGGTATAGTTGAATGGTTGTAATTCCTCTTTTTGCTCCACTAGTTGGTCATCATCCATGACAATTGGTAATTGGGCTTCAGACACCTTAATCTTTTTGTTCAAGTGAGCCTCCAAGTCATGAATATCTGAGCCAAATTGATCTATTTCTTGTGCGAGCCCAACCCTTCCTCAAATCAGTTGGGTTATCATGTATATTAGACCATCACGGATAGACTCTTGAAACTTTAGAAGTTTAGTTTGTTCTTGTAGCCAAGATTGGCTCACTATATAGGTTTCTTCGTAACTTTCTCCTTATTGGGCTTCAATCTATTTTAATTAAGTTTGGACTGTAATTTCTAATTAAATAGCGTAAAGCTTATCCTTACAATGATATTTATAAGAATACTCATCATACAAACACGATTTATCCCAATCATCCATATCAATAAGAGTACCAAATTATACAGAGAAAAATAATAATTAATTATTGGAAAAATAATAATTATAAAACAAATAAATAAATAAATAAATAAAAAGAAAAAGTATAACCTAGAAAAATAGTTAATTTCTAAGTTTCGGGCAGCAGCGTCAAAAACTTATTGCTCCCAATTGCACACGCAGGTGTACGTGGTCGCACAAGTAATATAGTGGCTCTTAAAAGAACCAGATTTTTTAACCCAAAGGACCTGTCAATTAACTATTTTTACTAAATTATTCTAGTCTAATATTTATTGAAGAGTGCCAAAAGTGTTTGATTTTTATTTGTAAAGAAAGGAACGTAGGAATGAAATAATAAAATTACTTACAATGATTCGAAAAATTTCAGGCCAGCAACATGTATAGGGTTTCATATATCACATCTTATGCATGAATTAACTACGGTTATTAATTACTGATTTACAGGGTTGATTTTATGATCTTGGTCTCTCGACCTCTAATCTTCTACTCCAATTAGCTGTCTAACTACATCGTTGCGCAGAGATAGACAGCCCTAATTGGCGAGCATTTATATTTCATCTTGTTTTGTAACCAAGCTAGGTGTTCGTCCGGGTGTCACTCCGAAGCACAAATCAACTCAATTTAATGGGAGATCAAGATTTATGTATCCTTTGGTCTATCTACCTTAGTGTCTCCCAAGTTTAAGAGTAGACAAGAGATTTATTTCTATGGTGATCAAGCATGAAATACTAAAACAAGAATATAAAAGTAATTTAAAGTGATAACCAATATTAATTCAAAACAATCGATGTTCAACAATTACCCAAAGCCACAGCCCAAAACAAGGGTCTTTAGCTACCAATGTCTATGGAAAGAAGAAGAAAAGAACCCTAAAAAATATTGACAACTTTATACTTGATGCGCTATATTTGATCTCCCCCAAAATAATTATTTCTATAGATTTTTTATAGATATAAAAAACCCTAAATAAAATAATTGAGTCCAAATCAAATTAGAAACCCAACACCAAACGGAACTGGATTTCCCAGTTGTACGCGTGAAATGTGGTCTGCTTGCTCAACATATTTCTGCAACTATTCACTTGCTGCCACACGACAACAAGTTTCTCACTTTTAAGGTTCGCTGATTGCAATATGCAATTTATATATTTATACATTATTATATTGAATTTAATCCATTAGGTTGCTTGCTTTATTTCCTTCTTCAACCTTCCATCTTCACTTCGTTTTAGCTTCAAACTTCTTTATCTCTACACCAATTTACTCCTACAAATAAAATGCATTATTTAGCACAAACCATAAAATTCAAGCTCAAAAGGGCAGATATAAATAATAAATGTGAGGCAAATAATGACTAAAATATATATTTTTGGTCTCACATAAGGAGGAATAGTGTCACACCCCGAGGCTACCCCCATGACGTAACACAGAACTTAGGATCACGAGTAACCCCAAGCTAACTTTGCTGGCATATCATAAGCATACTCAGATAAAATGAAAGTAGTAATACCATGCGGAAGCTTAAACATGACATAAAGTGAAATGATGGGGAATACCCATTCTAAGTCTAAATATATAAAAACTGAGTGTTCAATAACAACTGAAAGATCAAACTCAAAACTAAAACTGAATCTAACTATGTCTGAATAAAAGCCTCTAACTGAATAGATATCAGTTAACTCTAGCAAAATTGAAACTAAAAAGACTAAAAATAAAACAAAACATGTCTATCATCCTCGAAGAATAAGGACTCACCATTGATACTGCTAAACTGGAGATCGGGAACCAATTTATGCGTGATCTGAATGGTGAGGACCTGAACCTACATCACAAGAAGATGTAACGCAGAGTATGCGTCAGTACTTGAAAGGTACTTAGCATGTAGGATAGGATAAAACTGAACAACAATACATAACAAAAATAAAGCATGCTGATTAATGATATCAGATGAATATACTGAACATACTAAACATGAACTAAACTAAGTGCAACGACCAAGTACATAACATGTTGAAACTGAATACTGAGATATAACTGGTAACCTGGTCAATGCACAAGAATCTGACTGTAGGAGTTACGAATAACCGACATAAAACCACGTGATCTAAATGTGGAGTCCAATGTATCACCCCATCGAGAGGACCTAATATACCTTGCCAGGGGTATAAAGGCATGACTAGCGAGATCACTAAATATGTTGCCCACAAAGGGGACTTAACCTATGGGGGGAACCTAATTCTGGGACTATGAGGGCGACTGACCCTCGTCCACTCGGTATTAAGCCTACTCCCAACTAGAATGTATAAAGAACAACATAGCTGCAATAACTGGATAGCTAAAAATTCTGATATGCGAACTGAAAATGCAACACTAAGTACGGATAATGAAACATTTGTAAGCTGATGCATGTATATCTGCATAAACTGACCTAGCAAGTGTAATTCATGAACTAAACGAATCTACACAACTAGGGTTCTGAGTTTCATGCAAGAAGCTAAGCAACAATTCCTCAAAAACATGATAATATGATTAGGAATAGTATAACAGCTGAATCACAACACTTTTCTAAAGTTCAAGAAACCCTAGGTCTAAACATGATATAGAGAATTAAGAATCTGACTGAATTCTCGGGACCCAATGGGTGAAAGGAACCCACTAGTGAAATCCCACATGCCAGGTGATGAATTCCACATAGAAATCTTTCGATTTCGGGGCTGGAACTAGAGGAAACCTTGTTGTGTTCTTGGAGAGGGTTGGTCGACTTTTTTCTCCTTTTTGCTCAAATTTTTTTTGAGTTTTTGGTGAATGACTTGACTAGGGTAAGTTCTACTTAAGTTACTGGACTAAAACTAACCAAAATGACGTAGTTTAGATGTCCAATGCATAGAGAAAAGACCAAAATGACCCAGACTTAAAAGCTGCGAAGCCACCAATAAACCATGGATTGATCGACGGTCCATCCTGGTAAGCCATCGTTCGACTTCAGAGGAGGGGTGACGAGGGTTTCGATCCAAGGAACAGGACCATGGCTCGTATGCTGACCTATGGTCCGTAGGTACGACCATGGGTCAACCCTTAGCTGCACTTTCTGGAGCTTCTGGGGAGGGGTTGTAGGTGGCCAACCACAGACCCCACCTACGGTCCGTGGGTCACCCTACGGTCCATATGTTACCCCGTTGGTGGCACCTGTAAATTTTGGAATTTCTGTATTTTTGGTTTTCTAGAATACGGGGTGTTACATTATCTCTCCCTTGGGAACATTAGTCCACGAATGAAGACTAAACTAGTTGAATATGGGGGGAAGGATCTGCAATCCCTACCACCAAGTACTAGAAACTGAAATCTGACTGAACTAAGTTCCAAGAACATGCAATACACTGAAAATGCAAGTATAACTGATGGAACGTGATACTAAGACTGAATCTACGCATAAGTAACTAAAAGATTATAGAGGAACTATTACCTCAAGCTAGAATGGAATCGGAGGAAAGAGATGAGGATACTTGGCCTTCATGGCTGCTTCTGCTTCCCAAGTAGCTCCCTCTACGGACCGACTCCTCTACAAAACCTTAACTGAAGCGACCTCTTTGTTTCTCAACCTTCGAACCTTATGATCAAGAATCTCAACGGGCGCATCCTCATAAGTAAGACTTATCCTTTACACTACACTTTCTAAAGATACAATAGATGTTGGATCACCCACACACTTCTTCAACAACGAAATATGAAAATCTGGATGCACCGCTGCTAGTTCGGCTGGCAACTCCAACTCATAAGCCACTTTACCAACTCTTTTTAAGATCTTGTATGGGCCTACATATCTAGTACTGAGCTTCCCTTTCTTCCCGAATCTCATCACCCCCTTAATAGGTTACACTTTCAGGAAAACCCACTCATCCATTTGGAACTCCAAGTCCCTTCTCCTTACATCTGCATAAGACTTCTGGCGACTCTGGGTTGTCTTAAATCTATCTCCGTTGAGTTGAACTTTTTCCATAGCATCATGAACCGAATTTGGCCCTATCAAGGCTTCTTCACCTATTTCAAACCAACCAACCGGAGATCTACATCTACGCCCATACAATGCCTCATAAGGGGCCATTTAAATACTAGAATTGTAGTTATTATTGTAGGCGAACTCTATAACAGAAAGGTGATCATCCCAACTACCCTTGAAGTCGATCACACAAGCTCTCAACATGTCCTCTAAGGTCTGAATGGTATGCTCTACCTGACCATCCATAAATGGATGAAATGTTGTGTTGATGTTAACCTAAGTACCAAGACCTTTTTTAAATGACTTCCAAAAATGAGAGGTAAACTGAGGACCTCTACCTGAGATGATAGACAAAGGAACCCCATGCAACCTAACTATCTCATTAATGTAAATCTTGGCATAGTCCTTCGCCGAATCTGTAGTCTTAATAGCCAAAAAGTGAGCGGACTTAGTAACTCTGTCTATTATCGCCCAAATGGAGTCATGTTGTCTACAAGTACAAGGTAAACCTGTAATGAAGTTCATGTTTATCACTTCCCACTTCCATGTAGGAATGTTAATCTCTTGAGTCATACCTCATGGTTTCTGATATTCTACCTTCACTTGCTGACAATTAGGGCATTTATCCACAAAATCTGCTATATCCCTTTTCATGTCATTCCACCAAAAGACTTCCCGCAAATCACGCTACATCTTAGTGGCGCCTAGATGAATAGAATACCTAGAGTTATGGGATTCTATAAGGATTTGTGGTCTCAACTTACCCATCTTAGGGACACATAAACGACCCTGATAACAAAGCACACCATCTCGCCCTTGGGATAAAACCTCAACTTTATGCTGATGAACTGCACCCTTCAGTTGAAGCAATATAGGATCACTATCTTGCTTTCCCTTAACCTTCACTACCAATGAAGATTCTGACCCTTTCTGAACTGTTACACCACCATCTAATATGCTCATAAGGCAAACTCTCAAGCGAGCAAGCCGGTGAACATCTTTTGCTAGTTCTTTCCTTTCTTCCTCAACATGCGCTACATATATAGTCTGCTAAGAGCATCAACTACTACATTGGCCTTACCAGGATGGTAAAGCACATTCATGTCATAGTCCTTGAGTAACTCAAGCCATCTCCTTTGGAGAAAATTCAACTTTTTCTGGGTGAACACATACTGAAGGCTCTTAATGGTCTGTGAACACATCTACGTGAACACCATACATGTAATGTCTCCAAATCTTAAGGTCAAATACTATGGCTGCAAGCTCGAGGTCATGAGTCGGATAGTTCTTCTCATGCACCTTAAGATGTCTAGAAGCATACGGTATAACCATACCTCACTGCATCAACAGACAACCTACGCTGACTCAAGACGCATCACAATAGATCATATAACCATCTAAACCCTTTGGTAGAGTCAAAATAGGAGGTGTAGTCAACCTAGTTTTCAGTTCTGAGAAGCTCTTCTCACACTCATCTGACCACTGAAACTTAACCTTCTTCTGAGTCAACTTAGTCAAATGGGGGACTATGGATGAAAATCCTTCCACGAACCTTCTGTAATAACCAGCCAAACCTAAGAAACTTCTTATATCTGTAGGAGAGGTGGGTCTGGGCCATTGTTTCACTACCTATATTTTCTGAGAATCCACTCGGATCCCTTCACTAGACATTATATGCCGAAGAAAAGCAACTGATTGTAACCAAAACTCACATTTGCTAAACTTAGTCAATAAATGGCGATCTTTGAGAGTTTACAGGACAACCCTCAAATGAGTCGCATGTTCTTCCTCATTCCTAGAGTAAATGAGGATATCATCAATAAAGACGATAACGAACAAGTCCAAATACTACTTTAACACCCTGTTAATCAAATCTATGAAACCTGCAAGAGCATTGGTTAGTCCAAATGACATAACTACAAATTCATAATGACCATACCAAGTTTCGAAGGCTGTTTTCGAAATGTCACTATCTCTGACTCTGAGCTGATGATAACTGGATTTGAGGTTTATCTTCAAAAAATGACTAGCACCCTGAAGTTGATTGAATAAGTCATCAATCATATGGATAGCGTACTTATTCTTGATTGTGACTTTGTTCAACTACCGATAGTCAATGCACATCCTAAGAGAACCATCTTTCTTTTTCACGAACAACACTGGTGCACCCCATGGGGAAATACTAGGTCTGATGAAGCCCTTATCTAGAAGGTCTTTTAACTGCTCTTTCAATTTCTTAAGCTCAACTGGAGTTATTCTGTAAAGAGGAATAGAAATAGGTTGTGTATCTAGAAAGAGATCAATTTTGAAATCAATTTCCCTTTCGGGAGGAACTCTGGGAATATCTTCTAGAAACACTTCTGAAAACTCATTCACTACAGGAAGTGACTCAAGTGTTGGTGTTCGGAGCTTGAATCCTGAACCTGAACTAGATGATAGAGATACCCCTTAGAGATCATCTTTTTGGCATTAAGGTAAGAGATAATCGACCCATAGGAACTAAGCTACTACCCTTCCATTATAAGAATGGCTCGTCTGGAAACTGAAAACGAACGATCCTAGTTCTACAATCGACTGAGGCATAATAGGAATGTAACTAATCTATGCCTAGAATGATATCGAAGTCTACCATTTCTAATTCTACGAGATCTGCTGCGGTAACTTTCTGAGAGATTATGGCAGGGCAATTTCTATATACCTGTTTAGCTATAACTGGGTTACCGATTAGATTAGAGACCGAGAAGGGTTCTGAGAGAGTTTCTGTACTGATACCGAATTTTATTACTATATATAGAGTTACAAAGGAGAGAGTAGCACCTGGATCTAACAAAGCATAAACATCTAAATGAAAGACCCACAACGTACCGGTAACTATAACAGGAGAATCTTCCTGATCCTGGCGAGCCTGGAGAGCATACAACCTATTCTGGTGTTGACCGCCACCTGTACCAGATGAGGTACCCTATTGCTGTCAAGACCCAAGCCTAGGGCCTAGACGTGACATGGCGAATGAGGAACCCGAAGGAACCCCAAACAAGCCTCTCAAACTTGTCATCACACTTCATCGGTCGCTGAAGTACATTCAACATTAATTAACGGGAAATAGGGACTAAGGGCAACCATTTCAAAATGACATCATAGAATAAGAGTCAAGCTCATTTACAAAATACTTGTCCAACGCACACCTCTACATACATAGATAGGACGGGGCCATGACATTCTACCGGCTCCCCTCATAGTCAAAATACAATTGCAAGCTAAAGTCTCAAAACATAGGAGTAGGAAACATAACATAGCCCTCGAATCATTGAGGACTCACCAACAACTCGGATAAGCACCGTACTAGCCACGTGAATGAAGAGAAGGATCAAGAGTAGCTCCGGTCCCTACATGGTGACATCATGTAGGCAAAATATGCGTTAGTACTTGGAATGTACTAAGTATGCGGGGTGCAACACAACAATAGACAAGGACACAATCGAAATACAAGAAATAGTTTCATAGGCATTATGAATAACAATATGAGGATGCATGATCAAAGTGAAGTCAAAACATGTTTAAGTAACTCTATACTAATAGTAGATATCATATGTGTATGCATGATCCAACCAATCTATAACCCCAACTTAGGATGGGGGATGCCGTTCACACCCGGACACCCTGGTGGCAAGGTATAAACCCCTCACATGGTTGATGTTGGTCACACCCCAAGCATCCTAGGTGGTGAGATATAAACCTCTCACATGGTTGTCCGGTTCTTTTCCCCCGGACCGGGCATGGTCATGCAACACTTTATATAGGAAATTCCCATTAGGCTCTAATGCAATCTCACGTATGGAATGAACATATACACAAGCTTAGTTTGTCATCAACACATCTCTGGATTTCCATACATCTCATAACTCAAGCTTTAAAGCATCGATTCATCAATTCTCCATAGTTGGACATTTTGTCAAACACCTTGAAGGCATGTAATGGAATCAAAGAGCATGGAAAATAGGGTAGTAATTATGCAGCCAAACCAGTGAACAACCTACAACAACACCTTTTTAACACCCACAATACCACATGAAAATCTCCACATCCATTCCAAATTTAGGTTCAAGTTCTAGGGTCACAACATGCTCAAAACAATCACTTTTCATGTTTAAAATTCAATGTGCAGGAAATTATTACAAAGAACAAGACTAATTTATGAATCTTAACTTAAACCATGAATTAGTGAGTAGAATAGAGTCTAGGCACTATGGGTGGAAGGACCCATGAGTTCAACACCACATACCTTGAGTTTTTATGAAGGTCTTGAGAGTGTCTTCAATGGAAGCTTGGAACTTGGAGCAAGAGTCTCTTCAATCTTGAGGAAGGTTTTGGATTAGGGTTCTTGAAATGTTTTAGAGACTTGGAATGAACTAATGATATATAGGGAATATCATATGCCCTTTTGAAAAAAATGTTCCAACACTTAGAAATTTTTTTGAGGCGGGTGAACAGTAACTTTACATTCTGGAAATTGCATTTCCGTCTGGACAGACTTTACGAAAATGGGCATAACTTCTTCGTCCGAACTCCGAATGAGGTGAAACGAAGTGCGTTAGGTAGATAACTCAAAGGGATTTCCATGAATATGTTATTGGCCACCAAATAATTTGTGTGCTAAAAGATATGACCCTCCAAAGTAGACCCTTGAAAAGGCTTCACTTGGAAATTTCGGATTTTGATACGGTTGCTCTAAAATTTGGGTTAGACCCATTTCCCACTCAATTTGACCCCCTAAACAAGAATATGAAGTCAGATTTTCGAAAAACGAAACGGATTTTTAATATATAGCAAAACAGGTTTCCGGTAACTTCCGAAGCACATTTTTAAGAACTTTTTGGGTCATTTCAATTGCGTTGGGCGACCTGCTGGTGCTACTGAAGTTGTAGACTGAGCCCTACTATTGGTACCTCATTGTCCATGTTTAGAAGAAGGGCTATCCTTCAGCCTGTGACTAGTCTGACCACACCCAAAATACCCATCCATTCCTGCAAGACACTCTCCCGAATGGTTCTTACCACACTTTGGACAAGTTGGGTAGTTTCTGCTAAATGAAACACTCCCCTGAGACTTAAAGCCTAATGCCCTACCTTTCTGATCCTATCGAAACCTGGAGGATGGAACACTAGCGTTGAAGGTGTTGGAGCTGAAGACTTCTGTTGAAACTGCGAGCGATTTCCACCACCCGGATTTCTGCCGAGAGTACTCATAGTTGCATGTCCTAGACTTTTTTTTATCCTTAGCCTGTTCCCTAAGTTTATCTCCCTCAACCTTTTGAGCATGAGTCATGAGCCTAGAGATATGTATAACTTTTAACAACATCGCATTTTTTCACTCTGTTTTCACCAAGTCAGATACTCCAAATAGGAACATACTCATTTGCGCCCTAGTATCGGCAACTATATGTGAAGCATACCTGGAGAGCTAGGTGAACTTAAGTCCATACTCTTGATCCGACATGGAACCTTTTCTCAAATTCATGAATTATTGAACCTTAGCCTCCCTTAACTCTCTTGGAAAGAACCTGTCTAGAAAAGCTCTGGTAAAACACTCCCAAGTTACAGGAGCTACATTCTTATCATTGTTCTCCTTGCACTATGTAAACCATATGTAAGCCCCATCCTTAAGCTGGTAGGAAACCAACTCTACCCTATCACTTCCAGTCACTTGCATCACTCCAAAGATCTTCTTGATTTCATCACTAAAGTTCTGGGGATCTTCACCAACTTGCGACCCTAGAAACTCTGGCATATTCATCCTAACAAAATCACGGACCCTAGCTACCACTGATCCACCACTAGCATTTGTGGGAACAGGAATCTATTGATTATTCTGGTTAGCTACACTCTGGGCCAAAAGTTGAATGGCGTTCCAAAACTCAGTATTCGAAACCTCATGGTATGGGACTAGAGGAACTACGTTAGTGGGCATTAGCATTCCTTAGGTAAGCTCTACGAGGAGGCATGATCTGAAAACGCATAATGTTGAATTAGAAAGGAGATCATACCCACACGCGATAAGAATATCAAGAAAGTGAAGTTTTTCCTATAACACTTCATAGCCTCTCCCTCATAGGTGTGCCCCGCTTCACACTCATGGTAGGGACCCTACTTAGTACGGTTTTTCAGACATCCAAGGACTCTTGAACCTAGTGCTCTGATACCAAGTTTGTCACGCCCCGAAGCTACCCCCTTGACGCAACACGGGACTTAGGATCACGAGTGACCCAAAGCTAACACTGCTAGTATATCATAAGCATACTAAGATAAACCAAAAGTAGAAATACTGTGCGGAAACTTAAACATGACATAAAGTGAAATGATGGGGAATACCCATTCTAATTATGAATATATAAAAACTGAGAGTTCAATAACAAATGAAAGATCAAACTTAAAACTAAAACTGAATCTAACTATGTCTGAATAAAAGCCTCTAACTGACTAGAGATGTTGGGACATGCCCCATAGCTAACTCTAGCAAAACTAAAGATGAAAAGACTGAAAATGAAAGAAAACATGTCTATCATCCTCGAAGAATGACAACTCACCACTGATACTGCTGAACTGGAGATTGGGAACCGATCTATTTGTGATATGAGTTCCCGATCTCCATGTGATATGAATGGTGAGGACCTAAACCTACATCACGAGAAGATGTAGCACAGAGTATGCGTCAGTACTTGAAAGGTATTGAGCATGAAAGATAGGATAAAACTAAACAACAATAAATAACTGAAATAAAGCATGTTGAGCAATGATATAAGATGAACATAATGAATATACTTAACATACTAAACATTAACAAAACTGAGTGCAACAACCAAGTACATAACATGCTGAAACTGAATACTGAGACATAACTGGTAACCTTGTCAATGCACAAGAATCTAACTTTGGAGTTACTAATAACTGACATAAAACCGCGTGAGCTAAACGTGAATTCTGATGTATCTCCCAATCGATAGGACCCAATATACCTTGCGAGGGGTATAAAGGCATAACTGGTGTAATCACTAAATGTGTTGCCCACAGAGGGGACTTAACCTACGGGGGCACGTAGTTCTGGGACTATGAGGGTGACTGACCCTAGTCCACTCAGTATTAAGCCTACTCCCAACTAGAATGTATAAAATACAACATAACTGCAATAACTGGATAGCTCGAAATTCTGATATGCTAGCTGAAAATGCAACATTAAGTACTAATTATGAAACATTTGTAAACGGATGCATGTATATCTGTATAAACTGACCTAGTAAGTGTAATTCATGAACTAAATGAATCTACACAACTAGGGTTCTGAGTTTCATGCAATAAACTAAGCAACAATTCCTCAAAAAACATGATAATATGATTAGGATTAGTCTAACAGCTGAATCACAACACTTGTCTAAAGTTCAAGAAACCCTAGGTCTAAACATGATATAGAGAATCCATGATGGTAGTGAATTCTAGGGACCCAATGGGTGAAAGGAACCCACTAGTGAAATCCCAGATACCTGGTGATGAATTCCACGGAGAAATCTTTTGATTTCGGGGCTGGAAATGGATGAAACCTTGCTGCGTTCTTGGAGCGTGTTGGTCGACTCTTTTCTCCTTTTTGCTCTAAATTTTCTGAGTTTTTTGTCAATGACTTGACTAGGGTAAGTTCTAATTAAGTTACTAGGCTAAAACTGACCAAAATGACATATTTTAGGGGTTAAACGATGTAGTTTAGGTGTCCAACGCAAAGGGAAAAGACCAAAATGACCCAGACTTAAAAGTTGCCAAAGCCACCGACGAACCGTGTACTGACCGACGGTCCGTCCTGGTCAATCGTCGTTCGGCTTCAAAGGAGGGGTGTTGAGGATCTCGATCCACGGACCAAGACCACGGCCCATGGTCTGACCTACACTCCATAGGTCCGACTGTGGCTCAACCCTAAGCTGTACTTTCTGGAGTTTTTGGGGAGGGGCTGCAGGTGGCAAACCACGGACCCCACCTACAGTCCGTAGGTAGCCCCGTTAGTGGCACTTGCACCTTCTAAAATTTCTGCATTTTTGGTTTTCTAGAATATGAGGTGTTACAAATAGAGATAGGTTACGTATCAGGGAGAAGGTCAATACCGAAGTCTATTTCCCTTTCAGGAAGAATACCGGATAAATCATCAAGGAACACTTTCGGAAACTCATTAACAATGGGGACCGACTCAAGAGTAGGAGTTTCAGAATCTATATCCCTCACGGTAAATGCAACCCTTAGCAATCATCTTTCTAGCATTTAAACAAGAGATAAACTGACCCTTAGGCATAGAATTTCCCCCTTTCTGATCTAGGATAGGCTCATTTGGAAACTAAAACTTGACTACACGAGTTTTACAATCAATAGAAGAATAACATGAGTGCAGGGAATCCATACAAAGAATCACATCAAAATCTAGCATATCAAACTTTTCCAAATCAACAAGAGTAACTCTATGGGACAAGGAAACAAGACATCTTCTATAGACCATGTTAGCCACAATAGAATCACTAACAAAAGTAGAGACATAAAAAGGATCTAACAACACGTCCGGAAGAACATCAAACCTCATCGCCACATATGGCGTCACAAAATACAAGGTAGCACCGAGATCAAGTAAAGCATAAAAATCAAGTTGGAAGACTTTCAACATACCGGTAACCACATCGGCAGAACCCTCTTGCTCATAGCGAGTCTGAAGTGCATAAAATCGGTTTTGCTTGGGAGCATTTGAACCCAAACCACTTGGACCGGATGAAGGATTAGGTTTATCCCTTCGGCTATTATCTCCTTCATTTTTAGCAAATGAAGGACAATATCTTATCTTGTGGTCCGTCTTACCATACCTGAAACCAACTTTGGAACCCGCTAGACACTTGCCCTCATTCTTTCTTCCACACTTAGCACACATAGTCAATAGAGACCCACTATCATTTCCTCCTTGAGACGTAGGGTTTGATACCCTATCCTTGTTGAACTTAGAAGGAGCATTAGAGGAACCTTGACCGGAAACCTTTGTTGGAACCTAGAAGGACCATGTCCATAGGACCTTGAATGTGAGGAATTGTCATTATCGATCTTAGCCCTCTTTATCTCCCTATACCTTTTCTTAAGTTTCTCTTCTTCAATTTGTTGAGCATGAACTATGAGACAATAAATATCCATACCATTAACAAGCATGGCAGTACGACACTCCTTAACAACCATTTCGGACACACCCGAAACGAACTTACTCATCTTTTCCCTAGTATCGGTAATCATAGTAGGAGCATATCGAGGCAATTGTGTGTACTTCAAAGCATATTCTTCACACTCATGCTTCCTTAATGAAGATTAATGAATTTGGGCACTTTTTCCTCCCTCATCTCCAGGGAAAGAACCGATCGAGGAAAGCAACTTTGAACTTTTCCCAATCGAGAGGACCTGCATCTTCCGGCCTCCCCTCTTTCCATTGGTTGAATCAAATTTGAGCAACACCCTTAAGTTGATAAGCGGCTAACTCTTCCTTTTCCACTGGAGTCACTCCCATGATGATCCACACCTTATAGACCTCATCAATGAACTCTTGGGGATCTTACTCAACCATAGAACCATAAAATTTTGGGAGATTCATTCTAGTGAAGTCCCTCATTCTAGATGCCGCCGTACCCACATTTGGGTTCACGGGATCCGTAACTTCCTTATTGGCTTGGGTCATCATGGCTTGAGCCAGAGCTTGAAAAGCAGCCCTAAACTGCGCATTAGTAACTTGCTCGGCCAAAGGGTCGACCGGAGCTTGAGGATCTTGAGGAGGAGACTTTTTATTAGCATTATCTCCCGCATTCCTTCTAGCATAAGCTCTTTGAGTAGCCATATCCTGAAGAGCATTCGATAAGGATTATGAGAGAGACCTTATAGAGTTAAAATTTATCACTCGACTTTAGAATAATGAAAGAAGTGTAGTTTCCAAATCATCCTGTTGCCTCTCATTCATAAGTAAGGCACTCTTCACATTCATGAACAAGACTCTACTCGACATGGCTTATGAGACTTCCTAGGACCATTCTAAACCTTGTGCTCTGATTACCAAGTTTGTCATATCCAAAGGAACTCCTTAGGCGTAATATGGCACATAGGACCCCGATAGGTGCCATACAAGCCACTTAGCATTCATAACATAAGAAATAGAACAAAAGAGATAAAGACCAATATTTTAAGTCCAAAAGTTTTATAAAAGTAAAGCAGAAGTCTAAACACTTGTCTCATTAGCCATGCAGTACATAAGAACGAAATTGGACCTAGCCCATACATCATGTACAAAACTAAAAGTAAGAAAGAAAACTGAAACAATGAACATATGTCCTCGAAGCATGAGGACTCACCAAAGCTCAGAAATCTTTTAAATCAACCTCTAGCAATGATACTAGAACCCTGACTGTTGGACTCTACATTTCGGGAAATGTAGGCAAAGGTATGTGTTAGTACAAAATAAGTACCAAGTATCATAGCCATGCAGAAAATCATTTAAAACATGCTAAAACGGGACAATTTCATGAGTAAGTAATGATCAAGATAAAACATCAATCTTGAGAGTTAGAAGTCATAAGTCATAAAACATTAGTAATGCAAGTGAACATCATCTTAAAACATAGTTACGATACCTCTTGAGGTAACCTTGGTACATCATAAATTTTCTTGTTTTTTGGGAAAAAGCCTTAACCGACATATAAGACCATGCGAGCTATCAACATGGAATCTAGTGTATCCCATACCAAAAAAGGTTTTCCTACTTGCCATGGTAAGGACCATGAACTTCTCGTTATTGTGGATCCACTACCTAATATCTATCTAGACAATTCATATGTTGGCACATAGTTTATGGGACTTGGGTAATTGCCACTTGTCCACTCGGTACTAAGATTAACTTCCACAGAATAGTTCTTAATCCTATTCATCTTAGCTCTTAAAGGAAGATGGGTAATCGCCTTTTGTCCTTAGATCACATGACATAGGTAATCGCCTCTTTTCATTCAATAGAGAGCATGGGTGATCCTCTTGCCTCAACATTAGCTTAACTCGTTAATCATTGGTTCATTTTAGGTAAGAAAGCCTTTCAATCTTAGGAACCCTTATTATGTGAAAAACCTTTCACAATCGTACATTCATGTGTATATGAGAAATCCGTTCAACATCACAATAACAATCATCATCATTGATACTTCATTCTTAAAGCATCCTTAAAACATTTACATAAATTCCATAAGAACATGCTTAATTTCATAATTTCCTCTTTCATAGTTAAAAACCCACATCCTATCATCATAACTTGGAAAACATGGGAATTACATAGGTTCATGGGAAAATAATCATAAAACCATAAAATTTCATCAATTCAATCATTTAAATCAATAATCAAGAGAACCCATAACATAGAAGAAAAACCCTAACTCAATTGAGGATTTCTAACTTTGAAAATAGAAGAATTTGGGAACTCCGTGAATGGAAGGAATCCATGGATGAAAACTATCATACCTCAATGCCAATTGCTCAACTTCAATGGAGGAATTGGAGACATGACTTGAAACCCTAGGTTGAATCCTTCTTCTTCAAGCTTTCTATAGAGAGAAATATTTTGGAGAGAAGACTTGTTCTTCTTTTGTGAATTTGAGAGAATGATTTCAATTGGGCAAATTAAGGGATTAAAGCACTTATATAGGGGTTTTATTGTAGGGTAAAATGACATAGTATTAGGATAAAATAATTAGAAAAAGACCCAAAAGCACCTAAGAAATAACTGTCGAACCTAGTCGAGGGTGGGGACCTACGGTCTGTGCGTCCACCTACGGACCATCCTGTCCCTTCTAGTTTCGTTCAGAAACCAAGATTTTTGGACTCCAAATAATGGGACCCACCCACATGTCGTGGTCCAATCAACGGGTCGTGGGTCACAGTCGTGGTCCGTAACTTTCGACCTAAAAATCTCTCTAAGTCTAGAACTCACCTATGAAACCTATTTACAACTCGTACATTGAACGACAGGCCGTCCTAGTGAACTGTCGAACAAGTACTGAAACTTAACATTTTAGAGAAATTGACTGGCCAATCCACGTCCCTGACCTACGGTCCGTGGTTCATTCCATGGGCCGTGGTTGGCCTCCGTCGGAATGGCACCAGATTTTCTAAAACTAAATTTCTACCCCTTTTGAATATGAGGTGTTACACGATATGCCATCAATGATTATAGGCCACGATTTCAAAACTATTTCCATTAGTATTAGGGCATTTCCAGCATGAAGTTAATGACTATGGGCCTTAAAATTTATTATGAAAAGATCATGGATGACGAAAGGTTTTCTCACGAATGGTTTAAGGAGATATCTTATGACGTTTGTAGCTTGGATTGGTTGCTTAATTGTGCCTTTCCAAGGGTCATGAGTTAAGTAATATTAATAACTATTCTATGGGATTTACGCTTAACACCGATTGGATATTGAGATGGAAGCTCTCACGTCAGTAGAGCCTGGGTTTATAGTATCAATCTCTTTATCCCTTACCTATGTACCCCCATAGGATGATTGTCTAGATAGACATTAGCTAGTGGATCCACTTAAGCTCAGAACCATGGTCCTACTTTGGCAAGTAAGACAATCCTTTTCTGTATGGGAGACAACGAGAGTCCATGTTATAGCTCACATGTTCTCTATGTCGTTTAAGGCTACTTTAGACAATAATGAACTAAGGTTACCTTTAAAGTATCTCACATGTGTTCAAAAGATGATTTTACTTTCATAGATCATAATTACGATTATGATTTTGAACTTCTTATCTTATGTTTTAACTTGATATTTGCATATCATGAAAATGTCTATTTTAGCATGATTTCATACTTTTATGCATTGCTATCATACTTGGTACATATTTGTACTAACTCATACTCTTGCCTACATTTTTTCCCAAATGTAGGGTCGGACATTCAGGGTTAGCAGTTTCATAGCTAGAGGTTACTTGAGAGATATTGTGAGTCCTCATGTTTTGTTGATGACCAGACCTTTATAGCTTTCAGTCATTTCTTATTTTAACACTTTGTACGTGATGCCAAGGTTACTCCCGGTCACTCTTGATGTATTAGATAGCAAATGAGACAAATGTAGACTTCCGTTTTACTTTGATAAAACCCTTAGACTTTGAAATGTTTATCTTTTAATATCTTTTTAATTTCTTATATCTTGTTTATGTATGCTAAGTGGCTTGTGTAGGGACTCTCGGGGTCATATACGCCATGTTACACCTAAGGGGCACCTTGGGTCGTGACAATAATGGGAAGTATTTTTCTATAAACACTTTGTGCATCTCACTCCATGTTGTAATTGAGTTGTATGGAAGCTCATATAGCCACACAGTTGCATCACTAGTTCGTGTTAATGGATCCATCCTACCCACACTGCTCTGACAAACACTAATATCATTTCTAAGATTGGAATATGGGTCTTCATATGGTAAGCCAGCGAACAATCCTCTAGTTGTGAGCATTTGCACTAAAGCCGCTACAGACGACGAATTTTGATCCAACTGGGAATGGAGGTAATATGATGGCACCCGTCATCCCAGTAGAATTTTGATCAATCATATAGTTGTTTCTTACACCACCTTGTGGTCTTTGTCTGGGTAGTGGTTGATCTCTCACTATCGGTTGGTTGTTTCGGTTGTTCCCTGGTGCCTTTTGTTCACCTTGGGGGAGATTTTGGTGTTCAATTTCTTCTTCCATTCTGGTTTGTCCTATGTTTTCTTCTAGATTTTGATGCCCACCAGTGCTAGCCATATGAAGAGATCTTTGAGTTTATTTACTCTTTATATTTTGCATACAATAGAACTTAACATGTATGCACAAAAAACAAAAATAAAAACGTAAATTAGGATATAATGACTAATAGTCAAATAACATAATTAGTCTAATCCAAAAGCCTTATTCCCCGACTGCGGCGCCAAATCTAGATATGCCTAAATTACACCTCTAATATAAGTATAAAAGGTCGTTACCCAAATGAAGAACCGAACAAAGGTTAGGATCGATCCCATGAGGAATTAGGATCAGACTTAGCTTAATTGTTATCACTTGTGCTTTCAGTTGAGTTATTTCCATATAAAGGGGGTTTTGTGAAATAAATATTGATTTGAATGCTTGCAAGTAAAAAATGTCAAAGTAAGAATGATATATATTTGCAAGAATCAATAGAAGACGAAACTAGGGTGTACGTGTTCGCCATAAATCCTCAGTAAACCTCATATTAGTAATCATGTCTAGTGTCTAGCATGCAAAGTGGTAAGTTAGGTGTCACTTAAGTGGTTGGTCCCCTAAATAAGTGAATTTCACCATGCAACTTAGTCCGTCTATGGGTGTATACCTTACTAACCCTTACCCTTGACCCCATATTAGCTATCTCTTGATCTATTCAAGCTATTATATGAGGGTTGGTAGCCTCAAATCTCTATTGTATAATCTATTTTCCCGTTCGTTACCCCCTTTGTCTGGTGAGTAGGAATAAGCTGAGTTCTAAAATTGTGCACCATAAAAAAAACAATCAAAGCAAACAGAAAAACAACACATGCATAAACACTATTCAAGAATTACTAATTATTAGGTCTACATTGTTAACTCTTTACGGTTCCCACAACCCTAGTTGTAGAATTAGCTCCTCATGCTTGTTTAATCACAATTCATATTAATTTAGTTAAAATAAATCATGAACTTACAAGTAGAATGTTTGAATTTTGTAATCTTGAATTAAAGTTGCAAAGTAATGATTAAACATCAAAGATGCAATTCAAAACCAATAGATTCAAGAATAAATGTAAAAGTGGCCCACAAATTAATTGTCAAACAAAAATGAGTAACAACGAATAAATAAAACATAGGAAGAGTATTTATAGACATTTCATCCTAAACAAAACAAACTAAGGAAAATTAGGATTTGGTAGTCTTTTGTGATCCATGACCTACGAACTGTAGGTTGCTCTACTAGTCATGGAGTCTTCTCGTCAAAGAAATCTTCAATTTATCCATCAGCATCTCTTCTATAGACGGGACCTACGGTTTGTAAACCATTGTACGGTCCATCTTTATCAATTGTATTCTTAAGTCCTAAAGCTTCAAATCTGTAATAACCATCTATGGGCCTTGACGTACGGCTCATAGAAGTTCCTACGGCTCATGGTGCTCTCTGGTAGCTTCAGACTTGACTTTAATACTTTCACGATAAAAAATACCCTCTAGGTGTGACATGAAGAATACGATCCCGAGGGGCCTTAAACAAGCCACTTGACATAAGTGGTGACGTAATAAAGATATACAATATGAAAATAATCATAAAGCTAAAGAAGTCTAAATAATAATATCTCAATATAAGAGAATCCATATCACAAAATTTAAACGCAAAAGCTATACTATTACTACATAGATGTGGTTAGGACAAACCCCTAAACCACGAATGAGTCTAAAACTAAAATGACATGAAAGAAATACGAAGAAGGGTATAAAATAACCTTCGTTTACCTTTTGTCCATAAAATACCCTTGGGGTTAACCTTTATGGCCTTATTATGCCATTTTCACAAATGGACTAATTAGTCAATGTAATTGAAAATTTCATTTATTACATGACATTATGTAATTGGTTGAAAATAATTAATTAAAACTTAATTTACCCAACCCAAACCCGGATCCACCCAAAAATAAAACTACTGACCCATCTTTCTAAACCCATTATCCATATACTTAAAGGAAAACCTAAGCATTTCCCCCATCTTCTTCATTGTTTCAATCAGTCTTGGAGCCATCTTCCTCTCTTGAAAATTATTATTATCTTACATTAATTTTTTTTGTCTAAATGTCGACATCTTTTTCTGTTTCTTATCTTCAACAAGTTGAGTCCCGCACATGTAAGTGTGGATTGATAGCAAAATATTTTACTACTACGACCCTTGAGAATGGTGTATGTTGATTCTTCAAATGTCATCGTCCTGGCACATTATCTTGTGGTTATTGGCGTTGGATCAATAGTAAACTTCCAAGTCATATTCCATTGATGATTCACAATCAAAAAATTGAATTATATTCAATTCGGAATGAAAGAAAGAGATTGAAGAAGATCTTGAAGGATATGGGTAGCATTGAAATTACTAAACCAAACATTGGTTCCAACTTGAATGATATTACTTTTTTTTGAAAGTTCAAATTCGAAGGTTAAAGTTTCGAACTTGAAGTTGGAACATCGTATTAAAAGTTATAATTTGAAGAACTTGAATTATAATAAACAGAAGACAAAGTTGAAAGTGCATCAATTGATAAGATTGCTTCTGATCTCTTGGGGTATTATTGTTGGTTTTGTAGCTCCCAAGTTGATGTAGTGTGGTGTAGCTTTGTTCCAACTTCTTTTCTTGGCTCTCTAGTAGTGTGGCGTAACTCTTTTCTAATTTCTTTTCTTGAATTGTTAAGTGTGACTATTTTATAATGTAATGTTAGTAATCTGTAGGTTAATTGTGATGTAATGTCATCCTTGTTGGTGTTTTGCTTGTTGAAAGTGGGAGTTGAAAGTGAATTTATTGTGATGTTTGTAATGTTAGCAATCTAATATAATGTTATCAAGAATTTTTCTTGTTACTCTTAATTTTACAATTTTATACAATCTGCACTTTTTAGCATAATATTTTACAAACTGCAATGTTATCAAGAATTCTGCACTTTCCCAACATCATTTACAATTCTATGTTGCAAAAATTTTGCAACTAACAAAAAATATAACTACCAATTCAAGTTTGCATCCCTTATAAAGCAACATACAAGACATCTTCATAGATAACTAGTAACGACATTGTCATATATTTTGAACCCACGAAAAATTACAGTCACTTATTTCAGATGGATTAACATCAAAAAAGCAAAATATTAAGTTTCATTATGCCATTACATAACACTGAAAATAAAAACAACAACTACACAATGCAACTACTTCTTCTCCACCCCTCTTTGCCTTCAATTTGCCAATTCTTTTCTCCTTTTCAACTGTCAACTGGTTTGAACTCATAGCTGTTTTTCCTTTGAAAGCCAACTTTCTTGGTGAGTATGGAAGATTAGTTGGCATACTCACACCATTTTCATATCCTTTGATGTCAATCCTCCCAGTATTAGTTGGTCGAATCTGTATCTTTTTAGTTTGAAACCTAGTCCTAGCTTCAGATATTTTATTTGGCCTTAGACTTGGCTGCTCATCGTCACATTCAATTTCACCTTCTTCCTCATTAGCAACTGCACCTAAAAGTGCAACAAGTTGCTCATCCTCAGATTCATTAGCAACTACATTTCTCTTTTACTTTGAAGGTCTAGTAGTTTTCTTGCCAATTATCTTTGAATTTGAAGGTCCGACAGGTTGGCTACTCTGTTGACTGGAAGAAGCAATAAATCCAGGAATAGGCATGAAAACACTGTTAGATTCTTTACTAGCTTGGGGTGTTGACAATGCACATCTTGGGCTGGTTGGTTTGATCTTTGAAGCTATAAAAATTGACAAATTAGTTAGATATTGAATTCACTAGTGTAAATATGGACTAACTAAAGAAAATTACTTACCATAGGACATCTTCTTTGGTTGTGACATGTTGCACTACAATGTCCACATGTCATTTTTAGTCCTTTTCTTGAAGTTGACCACACCCCTTCCATTTTCCTTGCCTTATCCTTTTCTCTTTTTCTCTTATGTTTTGGCCTGCCTACCAATCTATTGTATTTCTGGTGGCTCCATAGAATGAGAAGGATCAACATTCTAGACCTTCTCACCTCTAGCTGGTTGTATTTTACGCATGTACACCAACATGTAAGCTTTGTTGGAATACCACCAATTCAACTAATCTAGTGGATCTTGTCTGTCATGAAGATAGGCTATAATGGCATGAGGGCATGGTATACTAGTCAAGTCCCATGTCCTACATATGAACTTCTTCCTATTAAATATTCACAACATATCTATCTCCACCCTCAACTACCTCATACCATTGGTCTCTATTAGATTGAACTTGACAATATTGTGCAATGATATTTAAATCATTATACAACTACATGGCATATGGACTAAAATCTCCTCTCTAATTTCTACCCTCTTCTTCAAGTTTTTGCAACCTATTCATAATCTACATATAGAGAGATATATAAATAATGACATTGAATTAATATAACAATACAACTGTGAGGTTAACCTAACCTACCAATATAGAAGTCACATTAAGCTAATTAACTTATCAATACAAGAGTCATATTAGTTTAACCTATCAATACACAATCACACTAATCTAATTAACCTATCAATACAATTGTCATATTAAGATAATTAAGCTATCAAGATAACAATCACATTAAGCTACCTGTCAATATAACAATCACATTAAGCTAATTAACCTATCAATACAACATACGCATTAAGCTAACTTGTCAAAACAACTGTCACATTAAGCTAATAAACCTATATATAGAGACAGTCACATTAAGCTAACCAATGTATAGAGACAAACAGTTAGATTAAGGTAATATAGAAGATAACAATATAAATAGTAACAAATCAGCTTGATTATAATATCTTCTAATATCTTGATTATAGGTTTTTCCCTTACATCTAGAATTCATTGTTAAATGACTCTGTAAAATTATCCTCACATGAGTGATTTTTGTAGATTGTGTCAAAATAAGCCATGCGCCAATTTTGTGCATGGTACCATACCAAATCTTTGGCAACTTGTTTTGATATAGCATCCATGACTTTCAATTGATCTTGAAATTCTTCTTTACAGGTGCTCCAGACAGAACACCATAGTAACTTCTTAATTTGTAATCATTTTCAAGTCTTGCTCCAATTAGCTTCTATGTGCCTTACACGCCATCTATGATGTGCTTTAGGAAACACATGACTAGCAACATCCAGTAGCCCCTATAACAATAAACATCATAACAAGTTAAACTATCATTTGTATAAGAGTTTAACTGAAAATTAGAAACTTCTAATAGAAGTGTCAAACAAACTACCTTCTGCAAATTAGACATAAATGTTAATCCTTCACCATCTGCTAGGTCTAGAGAATTTCTCATCAACGCAGCAAACCATCTTTATGTTCTAGATGTTTCTCTGTACACCATTGCCCAAGCAAGTGTATAGAAGTGTTTCATTGAATCTTTTTCCATTGCAACCAATAAGATTCCCTTGCATTATCCTTCTAAAAAGTTTCATCCATCCCAATAAAAGGTCTTAAACATCCTTTCCAACCATTTTTAAAGTTTGAATGCTCACATACATTCTAAGAATCTTCTTTTTCCTTGTTCCAAAGCTTCTCTAGATATTTTTATGATAACATTAGTAGCAGGGTTGTTGTCCCTCAATTCTTGAGAATAACCATCCAACTTATTGAATTCATCAATGTAGCTACCCTCCAATTTCTCTAACACAAGCCTTTTAACCCTCTTCATCTTGAAATAGCTAACATTCAAATTAAAATTATCATAAAAATTTTGTCTCACATCTTTCACTTTGTACTTTAGATTATTATGACGTTTTTTTTTTGAAGTAGTGTGCTAAAGGATCTTGAGTGTCTCTTCTATTCTTAAAAGCAGATTCATCACATGAGTGTTTTGTGTATAAGGTCCTAATTTTGAATCCCTAATTTTTCTCATCTTCAAATATCAAACACTCAAATGGACAACCAATATCACAAAAATATCTCAATCTAGTAGAGTCACTCTTATCAACTTTAAGTACAACCATTCAAACAATAAAGTAAAATCTCACAATTCTTTTAGCTTCTTTAAGATCTTTAAAGCACATACCTTTTTTCAACTCTAAGAAATTGTTTAGCTTGTCATTGATATCTTTGCTCTTTTCCTTTCTAAAGACTTCTAATTCATCACTATTGTCGCACCCCTATTTCAAACCATCCGAAACAGTTCACAACATAAGATGGTTGCCACTTTGATTTTTTTTTAAAGATTTTTTTGTTTTAGAGTCGCCACCTAATTTTAAGGAAATATTAGGAAACTCATTTTTTCTTCATGTAAATGTAAACTCTATTTTAATTTGCGAAACCAGTGAGATTCTTAGTAAGGATTTTGGTTACTCGAGGGGAAGGTATTAAGCATCCCTTATAGCCTATCCGAAGATAGTCCTTAAACTCAATTTAAGAAAATATAATTAGAAAAACTTGTGTATTTAATTGCTTTAAATCAATGATAAGTAAATCTTGTTAGTTTAAGAAAAAGAGTAAAATACAAGGTATTACATATATACATCTATAAAATAAATTTAATAGTAGTATGTTTATCATATATTAAAATAAATAAATAAATGTACTTAAACGTATGACAAATTTATATGTTGAAAAATATAGATGTATCTTATATAAACTTATCATAAATATATAAATGTTGAGTTTAAAGGATATGAAAATTCGTCATTTTATTTATATACATAAAATTAAAAAATCGTAAAAATAAATAAGGTAGTAGTTGGGTGTAAATATGTAGTAGTATGTGTGATATAATTTGAATGAAAATACGTAAAATAGAATTTCCTAAAAATAAATAATAATAATGTCAAAATATTATATGAAGTTTGTCATCTTAAATATATTTATTATGAAGTATAATATATACATGTATGTTGTTTAAAAAACATATGAATGTTTAATATTTTATTTGCATGAAGGGATAAATGAACGATATATGTGTAGTAAAATAATATGTATATTTAAGTATAGGGATTTATAAATTATAAAAAATGAATAAATAACATTCGTAAAAGGGATAGTAGATAAACATAATGGGTTATGTAGAGAAAAATATAGAGTTTATACCTTTATGTGTATGACATACACACACACACACACATATATATATATATATATGTACCTTGTATTTTGAACCTATTGACATATCTAAAATCTTAAAATAGCATGTTAAGAGATGAAAATATTTTTAGCAATATTTGATTTTTTTTTTTAAATAGAGATAGTGATAATAGTAAATATAATTTCTTTATAAAGAGGTTGATCTAAAGATTATAAAATAGGCTTAACTATTGGACTTATTCTATAGTTATATTTATTTTTGTTAATAAAATATATAGGCCTTCTTCCCTAAAAAATATATTTCCTAAAAAGGGTAATTATTTAGCCTTATATATCTCTAAAGGTGACTTAGCTTTTAAACTAGTTTCAAATTTATTTGGGAATCCTACGCGATGAGTAGGCCTAAATGAATATTGTTTTAGCCTTTTAAAACTTCAATTGAGAATTCTAAACTACAAGACCCTTCTCCTCAACTTAAAGGCCTAAAAGAATGTTATAAATAAAACTTAAAATGTTAACCCATTTTCAAAAAAAATTGCATCATTTGTTCTAAAAGTATTTTCACAAAATTCACAAACAAATAATATTAGCTCACATAAATAATCTTCAAAATAAAAAGACAAGCAATATATCAAAAGCTTAAGACTTGTGAAAAACAGAAGTAAAAGTTAGTCAACATATCCAAACAATATGATCAAGCTCGAAAAAAAGGAAGAGTTAAGAAATATTGGGCTCCTATTTATGAGACTCCAAGCCCTGCGATGATCCTAATTGTTGTTGGCCTAATATTTTAGGCCAATAATCAATTCCAAAGTAGAAACTACAGATCTCCGGTTATACATGAAACATAAAAAAAAATAAAGAGATAAAGATTAGTAACTTAATCAAATGATCAAGCATGACAAAACTAGATAGATAAAAGATATATATATTAGTAGAAGTATGAGTTTAAAGTAAACAAAATGAGCGCTCATTCTTCGGCCAAAGTGCACAATTAATCAAGTGGGGCATCTCATTGGACCTTCCAAAACATGATATATGTATTGGAATAGAATTTTATTGATCTATAAACAAGACAATTAATCACACTTCAAAGTTCAAACCTATATGGTTCCATTCTAATTTTGAAGGCATAGTTGAAAGCATTCTGGTGCCGAACTTTAACCAACAAGTGTTATATCACTTAGAGAAATAAAGACACTTCGTTGAAGAAACAAAAACCAATATTTAGTGAGCACATGGAACCTTAGAAGCATAAACTTTTTAACGTCGAAATTCAATTAGAGAACTTTACCTTTGGAATTAAAGAGAGAGGAAAATAACATTATTTAACCCAAATTAATTAGCATCAAACCAAACAATCTATTACACTAGGAAGCCAATTCTGTGCTAGTTTAAGAATGCAAATAAAGGTTGTCTACTATTTTTAAACAACCAAATCAGCACATTAGCTCACAATAAAGTGGGAAGTTTGAGGCATAACAATATTAACACAATAAAAGATTGCAAACACAGAAGCTATATTCTGATAGTAGACCGAATTTGCTCCAAAACTTCGCTTCTTTTTCCTAAAATACTTAAGGAAAACAGATCATGAACTGAACACTCAATATTAGATTTACTTTTAAACCTTTAAACTACTTCGGCTAATAAGACAAATAATACACGAACAACCGAGAATCAAGAGGCGAGACACATTGATTAAAACATGGAATAGGAAGTTGGAGCCTTTAACCAAATCTAACAGTCATATTTTAGCCGAAATAAGCTTACTTCATATAGAAAATATCATCATCACAACGTAGGAGATCATATATGTATAAGAAACCTAAACTGCTAAAATTTGAAGCTATGTAAGCATGAAAATTAAAGTAAACGTGCATAACGAGAAGTTGAGCTTCAGACGGATATGAAAGGAGAAGTTAAGCAGCCCATAAGTTTAAGAGAATATCAAGTTAAAAGAACATATGCAGTAAGCAAGAACGAGATTTGTTTTAGGCTAGACAAAGACGCATTTCGAACCAAAACTAAGAAGATTCACAAATTTAGAAATCGTTTTAAAGCAACGGTTACTAAAATGGACTCAAAACAATAACAAAACAAGTTGTTAGCAGATTGGAATTCGAACAATTATCAACCATGACAAAAACATGAGTAAGGGTATACTATCATGCCAAGGAAGAAAATATTAGAACTTTAATCGTTCGTATTATTTTTTTATTTTGGAGAAAAGAAAACAAGCCCCTAGATTTAGTATCACTACACAACAGTACAACAACACAACATGAAAGTACAAGAACAACAAAAATGTAAAGAAGAACTTTTACATGGCTAATAAAAAGATAAGTATAAACTCTAATCATCTTGGCACTTGATTATGTAGAATAGAGAATTCTTGCCTCACATGAAAGTGAATTACAATTTTTCATTAGTCAAAGGTAGCACATATCAGTAACAGTGACATAAAAGCAAATCAAGTTATGTGCCATTTCAAAAAAATTCACACAAACCGATATCTTGGGTTACAAAAAAATCAAATACTAAACAAAATGGGATCGAGAGGGAAACATATCATTCGTTATCTCAACTTTCGGAGAAAACAGGGGATGAATGCTAGAAAACAGAGGACACTCAATGTTTCTTCAAAAGACCAAACTAGATGACAACAAAAGATAAAAATAAATGAGAAGAAGAATTTCACCTTGTGTTGAGCAGCAAACTAAAGCTTTGACGTCAAGATATTTCAACTTCGAACTTCCTCGAACTCGATTTTATGACCGAAAACAAAAGGACTAGAGAAGATAAGATAAATATTTTTTGAACTCTAAAAGCTTTTGTTTAGTTTTGCCTTGCGAATTCTCTCTCTCATCTTGTACCATTTTTTGGACATCCTTGGATGAGAACCAAAGGTTTCCTTTTATAGCCGAATAAGAACTTCCACTTGGCCTCAGGAATTCAAATTTTGAATTCTAGGGAAGCTAAATCTGAGGAAGAACAGAAAAGTAATGATGAAAAGGGCAGGAAATATCTCCAGAATCGACCTTTTCAAGTCTATTTAAAAGGGTTGAGTGATTGATGGAGCAAGGAACCGCCGGAAATTGACATTTTTCCGGTGGCCTAGACCAATTTTTTTGACGGACGCGATGGGAGAGCACAAGGGGCGTCCATGGGTGGCCATGGGCATCCATGGGGAAGGAGGAGGGAGCGGACGAGTTTTCTTTTCTCTGGAAAAGGTGAAGAGACACATTGATTTTTTTGGGAAAAGAAGAGTATAGGGCGGCGTAGGAGTACTATTTTGGGAAAGATTGAAAAGTCTTTGTTTAATTTTGGTCGTCCGATCGTTTGATCGGACGGTTAATAAAAATAAAGGGTTTTAAAATAAAATAATATATATATATATAATAGTAAAAGGATGAATTAATTAAGGCTGTTAGATTAGATCGTAGGGCCAAGATTGAAGCTAAAGAAGCACAATCCATGTGCTTCCTACGTGGCACGTGCGGATCGGTCGAATTAGGATGACTTGGATTGCCAAATTTTGCTCAAATTAAATCATTTAAATTATAACCTCTTCTTTGTTAAATACCAATAATTTATTAAATTAAAAATAATTCTTTTGCAACATCAGCTTATTTGATAAAATTAGTCATTCTAAAAATAAAATTAGTATAGATTAGTAACTCATTAATTAATTAAACTTTCCTCGTTTTGAAAAAATGTACAAAAAATATTTATTACGATAATAGAAATTATATTTAATTAGAAAAAATGAGTTAACCCTTAAGAACAATGTTTATTTGACGTAAAACTTAAAGAAATGAGGAAGTAAGTAGTAATATTTATATAATATTTATTTTTTATAAAAAATAATATTTATGAAATAAATTTATCAAATAAAATAAATAATTAAAAATATTTTCGTATTCCTACAAAAATTTCATAACATATATATATATATATATTATTGTTATTATTATTAAACTTTAGTTAAATAAATGTGAAGAGCCAAAATTGGGTGTCAACAACTATTGTTGTCACGACCTGAGCCTACACTCTGGACGTGGCAAGCACTCAAGAACCATTGTTGGTAACCAAGCGAACCTTCATCCTAGCTGACTACAAGCGGAAGACTAATTCAAGCATACATAAGCATCAAATTGAAAGAAACATTTAAAAACATTTTACTAAATCTCAAAACTTTGTTGAATATACTGAGTATGAAACATAAGTTTTAAATAAAATATCTGAAAGTGAAAGACTCTCCAAAACTGCCTATTTATGAATCCTCTACTATTAAGGAAGGATGTCGGGACAAGACCCACGACACCTCAAAACTACTAATTGGAAAGTAACTGTGAAGTCCTCTAGAATACAAGGAGGCTCACAAAAGCTAACTGGAGTGTAGAGTGATCTCAACGAAGCATCTGTTGATAATCATGAAAACTTATATCTGCATCATAGAAGGATGCAGGTCGAATGACATCAGTACATGGAATGTACGAGTATGTAATATGGCTGAGTAAACAAATAGCTGAACTAAATGGTTGAAAGCAACTCAACTGAATCAATACATGAACATGAAGTGAAAACCATTTAAGCTTTAAAATAAAAAATACAATGAAAGCAATATGAAAATAATATACTTTACTTGTGGGGA
>NW_006238940.1:2465756-2465878 GCF_000226075.1 Solanum tuberosum | reverse complement strand
GATCATCTACCTTATCCCATAAACTATGTGCCCGCATAGGTAGCTAGTAGATCCATTAAGCTATATATACCGGTCTTCCTGAGGCAAGTAGACCACCTCTTTACGGTGTGGGGACTTATGAC
>NW_006238940.1:2463987-2464079 GCF_000226075.1 Solanum tuberosum | reverse complement strand
CCTTAATGTGGTGCCTTAGTATGGATGGTGGTATGGGACGCCATCCATACTTTGTACAAGGTATAGCATAAGGGTTTCTTGAGGTGAAGGTC
>NW_006238940.1:2436475-2463887 GCF_000226075.1 Solanum tuberosum | reverse complement strand
AAAATGTTCATACTGTCCATGGGCATTTATTAAAAAAAGGTTTAGTACCGGGATATTGATCAAGACCGATACTCAAATTTGCAAAAGAACAGCCACATTCAAACACAATCAAGAGGTGGCACAAAATTTTCAAAAAGAGTCAAAAACCATTTACAATTAAAACAAGGAGCTACAAGCTCAAATATCCACAAAAGCAGTGCCAAAACACAATATGAAGCACAAAACCAAATATATACAGAAAATATCATCAAAACAAAAGGTATGTATGGAAATACCTCACCCCACCACAAACAAAAATCAATTTTTCCTCAAATGTAATAAAAACAAAATATCCATAAAGTAACTAAAGATGAGAGAGAGAGAGAGAGGTAAAGAGAAGTCCTATCTATGCAGTCGCTCCATCTGTCGGGGAATCAGTGCCCGGTGTAGTAGCAGCAACCCTCGATCCACTAGGGCCTGCCATGGACGTCTCTGTCAGCAATGTCTAAATCACCTACTGTACAATCGTCTCCTCCAGATCTGGCAGGTCTCCATATATGCTCTCCTCACTCACATCAATCTGATTCTCGTCGATCTCTGCCTCCAACTCATCAGCTGCTATGTCATCCATTTGTACATCTCCGGTGGTAGTCGGAGGAATCTCAGATGTAGCAGGACCATCCTCTGTCTCAGCTGCCTCAAATAAGGTGGTGAAGTCTGTAGACTTGAGACAGTCCACATCCTTCCTCAGATCTGCCACCTCGGCACTCAAAGTCGTCACCTTAGAAGACTCCCCCTGTCTACTCTCACAAGCCGTGACTCTCGCAGTCAAATCATCAATAGAAGCCCGGTGGGGGTCAATGCAGATAAAATAGCAGCCTCAATCATCCAGGGCATAGCAGCCTCTAATCTAGTAGCCCTCACATCAGTTGAATGGGCAAAGTGCCCTATCTTCAGGAGCATGGCCTGAGTGATCTTAGTGGGCTGGGCTGCAGTAGAAGCACTAGGAGTCTAGGAGGCAGAAGTACCTGAAGGCCCGGAGGCCAGAGTAGGCAAAGATGCCTCTGCAGCTATAGAGTCAATGTCCACCTCTGATGATGCATCTATCGGGGCTGCTCTCCTCTTGTTAACCTCTTCCCGAGTGTACTCGGCCTCAATACGCCGGATGTCTGTGGAGGAGAAAGGAGTAACCTCAATGTATCTTGTCGCATCCCGAGAAACTCCAGCACGCCGACATAGCTTTGTAATCAGCACTGGGAATGGTAGGGAGGTCTGGCTCTGCTTGGCCCTCATGGCCATCTCCTTCTTTATGAGGAGTCCGAGGTTAATTCTCCTCCTGGATATGATCGACCCAAGGCAGGCTACCTTAGGGTAGCGGAGGATAGACTCAATCTGGGAAGGCATGATGGTGCTGCTGATGAAGCCAAACTAGAACCGAGCAGCAATATTCAGATCCTTCTTCTCGATGGGGACCCCTGCCTCGATCTACCTCGAGGCGGTATCGTAAATCAAAGGTGAAAGCCATCCCTTTAAATCATTAAGGGACTGAATAATAGGCAAGCCCTCATATGCCATTGTAGCACCTAGACCCCTGTTGAGTACAGTATTAATGTACTCATTGTTACACCTTACTTCCTTTCCTCTGACCATGACAGACTTCACTGGTTTGAAAGCACTGGCCTTCTTCTTGCCCTTTGGTACCAAGTCATTGTATGTTATATAGAACTCCTGGACCCATGAAGTAATATAGGGGCCTCAGGTCCTGGTGAACTGCTCGAACCGATGGTACTGGAATGTATCCCTCACATTGGAGTATTTTCTCTCTAGGCCCTCTATAGATAGTAGCTTTCCTCAAGAATAGTCCGCGACCCCTCGACTTTCAATCTGTTAAGTAGCCGGGGAGGAACTTGCACTAGTGGCACTGGGGCCACAGGTGGTGTCGGAGCTGGGACTGTACTAGCTGCAGGAGGAGTGATAGTTGTTGGGACTCTAGATGAGTCAGGTCGAGATCTAGCACGGAGCTCTGTCCGTCGGGACTGTAGTGGTTGGTCATCCTCCGGCTCAAATAGTGCAGCCTGGGAGTCGATGGACTCTCTCTCCCTGCCGGAGATGTGCTCCGAAACTTCAGCAACTGGCTTCTTACCTTTGCCCTTGCCTCTTGTTTGAGGCTCTGTTCTTCCCTTTTTAGGAGGGTTGGTTCCCCCTTCGTTTATGACTACTCCATGTGCTCGTTTACGGGGCGACATGTCAAGGTTGGCCCTAGCCATATCTACAAAAACATCAAAGAAAGTGAGAAATAGTTCAAGAAAAAACACAGAAAAATAGTTGAAGACAGACTCATTGATCCGGTCAGCGAGTCGCCGAATCACTTTGAAGAGCCCGGTCGGGCTCACCGAAAGGATTGGCTTCAAAAATTTCTAGAAAATTGGCTCGTCGGCTATGGGAGGGGCCTTTTGGTGAATCACTGACAGCATTTGGCAATCAAGGATTAGCCCGCCGAAAGTTATAGTGCATTTTAGGGATTGGGGATTCAGAAAAGGGAGATCAAGAACGACTTTAGGCGCATCGCCGAGTGCACTCAGCGAACTCAGGCTTCTCTCCGAAAGTTACAGAACCAAACTCAAGATTTATCATGAAATTAAAGGCGATAAAGGGGATTCGACGAACCCCTAAGTGGTTCGGCGAGCTCGACCCAACTTGCCTACTTTCAACCCAACTTCCAAAATTCAACCGCGCAGCCCCCAAAAACAAAATCAAAATATGCACACCTTCAATTAAACTAAGACCCATTACAATCATGACCCCGGGATACTCAGAATTCTCTCGATTTGGTCAAATTTGGCCATTTGACGACTTTTGCCCTTAGGAATGACGTCAAACGCTCCATCATCGGGAAAAATACATCATTTAGCACAAATACGGTTTACTTAGTCATCACCCAACTAGAACCAACGACGTTTAAGCAACACCCAATAATTTTAATCAATTTTTAAGGCACACAATATTTGGGAAATCAACGATATAGGAATTATAGGCAAGATAATCGAATTAAAATAGGCAATCAAGCATACAATTATGAATCAGAGAGGCCCAACATATACCACTAAGATAAAAATCATCACAAATGAGTAAAAATTGCTAAATATAAATTCGGGGTTCGGAAAACCAACATTTGAAGCCGAATAATCAAGTTGAAATGCTAGGCGGCAAAGAAATCCACTCTGAACACACAATTGACGACAAATACGCGATAAAAGTACGAGAATATAGGAAAATAATATTTCGGGTGTGAGTTTAGAAAGTTGAAAAGTGAGGGAATGTGAAAGATTTTGAACTTTTGCACTTTTGGCCTTTAAAACCGTCCAGTTCTCGCACATTCGGCGACATTAGTTTTGCTCGCCGACCCACTCGGTGACACACCGAGTGGGTACTTACCTCGCCGAGTTTTACAGGACCTCCAATCAAACTGGGAGTCCAAACGGCGGATTAAGTTGTGATCGCCAACCGTTCGGAGACAAACCGATTTGTTCCTGGGCTCACCGAGTTTTACAGAATCCAACCCTAGAATTTCTAGAGTCCAACGGTGGTCTAAGTCGGGCTGGCCGACCTGTTCAGCGAGTCACCAACTGGACATTTAACTCGCAAATCTGCACATTTCAAACACATCTTACACTTCAACCTGCACAATCAACACACGATTATTTTACAAATCAAAACGAAAGAAAATAAAACTTGGGTTGCCTCCCAAACAGCGCCTTAGCTAACATCGTGGGATGACGCAAGGCCGCACTCAAACTTCATTTTTGGGGTTGACCTTTGTGTCACTAGGCCACCCCCTTTCTGTCTTGGGTTTAAATGAGACGAGATATGGCCCATTTGGGTCTCTAACTGCTTGATCGAGACGGAATGGGAGGTAACCGTCTGGCTAAGGGTCGACTCATTTTCTTTCATTTCTTTCAATATCTTGTTCGACCCCTCAACTTTTATGAGGATACGAGAAAGCATATCCTCTGATCAACTTCCCTCAGATTCTATTTCTTTTTTCCTGTCTATCTCTTCATTTTCTCTAGCTACTCGTACCATTGCGGTTAGACTATCTTCTAATCTTACTGTTTCTTTTTCTATCATTAGGTATAGAGTTCCACCTATCTTTTTATACCTTCGTCCTAAGTTTGAGAATATAATTTTTATTTTTAATCCTTCGGGATTTTCGTAAGTTTTTTCTTCTATAGCAAATTCTTCTTTATTCATCTTAAATTATGTTTTAATTTATACTCTATTCTTTGTATTTCATGTTGTAATTTAAATATTATCTTTCTTTGAGCTAGTATAGATTTTTCACATACTCCTGCATATATATTATATTGTAATCTTTCTTGTCTATATTTTAATTCTTGCTTATTTAAAATTACTGTTCTGATTAGTTCATATCTATGAATTTCTTTATCATTCATAATTCTAATTTTATCACTTAGCTCTGATACCAACTTGGGGGGGGGGGGTCCTCCGATTATGGTAATATGTAAAAATATTTTTCGTAGTGTTCTTCTGATAGTAATTTTAATCTGAATATTTCTTCAATATTATTTATGATGTACTCTAGATATAACATATCTTGGGTTCTTTGATACATATATATCAGTTTCACATTTAGACAGAGTAGTAAATGGTTAGTAATTTACCGTTTTAATATTAATAAAATATATCATTATTGTGTGTGTCCATTAGTGGACAGTTACATATTGTCTTAAGTGACAAATGTGGCATTACATCCTCTATTATATGGTGCATTTCATTCTTGGTCAGTTTTGACTTTATTGATATTCCTCTTGGTTACAAACATTGTTGTGAACGTTGGAGTTATGGCCGTTGTGCAACTCTTTCATTTGCTCGTTAGTGCATTGATTGCCTTCACCATTACTTCATTCTTTATTCCTCCATTATACCTTGTAACCTATGTAACTTCTAGGCCATTTATCTTCACTATTTACTAACCCATTATCTTCCTATTCATTGTTAGAAAGAATTTCTCAACTATAAATAATGGTGGTCTTCATTTGGTTTGGTATATACACAAGAAAAATATAGAGTGCATAAAGTTTGTAAAAAAAAAGAGTTCTTATTAGTTGAAGGGAGGTGTTTTTTTTTTGTGTAGCTTTGGACTCAACTCTTGTCCAGAGTTGGTTATACTTTGTGATATTGTATCCTGGAGGGGACAAGTCAGGAAGAACTACTGCTGGATCGGTGTAAACATTTGCTGCAGTGAGCTTGAATTTCCTTAAAGAGAGCGAGATATCCGCGCCTTAGCCTGAAAAGATTTTTATTTTTTCATTTTAATTTCAATTGTAATCTTGTAATTTTGTTATCTTGTAATTTTTCACTAACAATTTTAAGCAGATTCAAAATGGCTACAATTGAAAAAACCGCGGATGTCAAGATTGGAGACCTTAACAAACCATTTCGGTACAATGGTAAACATTTCAAGAGATGGAAGGGTAAAATACATTTCTACTTAAGTCTTCTCAATGTTTCTTATGTGTTAACTGAGAAGAATCCTAATAAAGTTGACATCACTTCTATGAATGATGATGAAACTATTTCTCATCTAGAGAAAGTGGAAAAGTACGATGGTAATTCCTATAAATGTCGATATTATATTCCTAATTGACTATTTCATAATTTTTATGATTATTATAATAGAACTTACTCTAGTGCAAAGAAAATTTGGAAAACATTGCAGAGTAAGTATGATACTGTAGAGGCTGGAGCGAAAAAATATACGGCTAGTAGATTTTTTCATTTCCAAATGGTGGACGATAAATCAGTGGTACACTAAACTCAAGACTTTATAATTATTGTTGGAGACCTTAGTTCCGAGGAGGTTAAAATTGGAGACAACCTTATTGTTTGTGGCATAGTAGATAAACTTTCACCTTCTTGAAAGGAATTTCAAAAAACTATGCGCCACAAACAAAAGGAAACCACTCTTGAAACCTTGATAATGAAAATGCACATGGAAGAAGAGGCAAGGGGCCAAGATGCTCTTTTACAATTGGAAGAGAGCAACATCACAACGAAGGTAAATTTAATTACTTCAAATATTGCTACTCCTGAATCTCACAAAAATACTTCTTTGAAGCCTAAGAAGAAAAAACTCAAGAAAAATAATGGTAGACCTCCCAAGAAAAATAATGATGAATATAACCAAGCACAAAATCAGCAAGTTCAAGATAAGGGACCGTGCTTTGTTTGCGGCAAGAGTGGGCATATTACTCGATTTTGCAAATTCCGGAATCGTAGTCCTAACCCTCAGGCAAACGTTACCGAAGAACCTTTTGTGGCGGTGATTACCGAAATAAACATGGTTGAGAGTGTTGATGGATGCATGTGGGTTGATTCTGATGCAAACCGTCATGTCTGTTATGATAAAGATTGGTTAAAAAATACTTATTTTGAGGAGCCCAAAACCATCATTTTTGATGATTCTCAGACTACTCAAGTGCTTGGAATGGGATATGTCGAATTGTGATTTACTTCTTGAAGGGTATTAACTTTGAAAGATGTACTTTATACTCCTTCCATAAGAAAAAAATTTGATGTCTAATTTTCTTCTTAATAAAGCAGGCTTTAAACAGATTATTGAATCTGATCAATATGTAATTGTGAAGAAGGGTATTTTTGTGGGAAAGAGGTATGCTTGTGATGGGATGTTCAAACTGAATGTTGAAATGAATAAAATTTCTATTTCTGTTTGCATGCTTTCTTCTATCAATTTTTGGCATTCTCGTTTGTGTCATATTAATGATTGGTATGTTGGAATCATGAGTAGTTTATGATTAATCCCAATGGTTAAAAAGAATTTTGAAAAGTGTGAGACTTGTAGTAAAAAAAAATCATTAAGAGGCTTCATTTTCAAGTTGAAAGATAAACTGATTTATTAGAATTAGTTCATACTAATATTTGTGAACTTGGAGGAATTTTAACTCGTGGAGGTAATTGATATTTTATCACTTTCGTTGATGATTTTTCTATGTTTACATATGTTTACTTGATGCAAAATAAAACTGATACTTTTAAAATTTTTAAAACTTATCTCCATGAGGTTGAAAATTAGTTTGGTAAAAAAATAAAAAGAATTAGAAGTGATAGAGGTCATGAATATGAGTCAAATGAGTTTAATTCTTTTGTTAGATCATTGAGAATAATTCATGAAACTATTTCTCATTATTCTCCTTCATCTAATGATGTAGCGGAAAGGAGAAACAGAACTTTGGTTGAATTGACTAATGTCATTCTTATTGAGTCACATGCACCTTTAAATTTATGGGGTGAAGCTATTATAACTGCTTGTTATGTGTTGAATCATGTGGCTCATAAAAAGTCTAAATTGACACATTTTGAATTGTGGAAATGTCACAAGCCAAGTTTGGGTTATCTAAAAGTTTGGGGTTGTCTAGCCTTTGTGAGGTTAATGGATTCCAAGATTACAAAGTTCGGTAAGAAAGTTACTACTTGTGCTTTTCTTATTTATGTTTCAAATAGTACAACCTATAGATTTTTTAATCTTGAAGATAATATTATAATAGAATCAAGTGATGCTTATTTTCATGAAAATAAATTTCCTTCTGATTCTAAAAATAGTGGGGGTCAAAGGATTGAACAAAATATTTTGTCACTACCTAGTTCTTCTACTTATACTTTGAAAAATAAAAAGATTGATGGTTTTGAGTTAAGAAGAAGTAAAAGAGCTAGAGTAGAAAAAAAACTGGTTCTGATATTTATGTGTTTAATGTTGGAGATAACCCTCTCACATCGAAAGAAGTATTATCTTCACATGATTCTATTTTTTGGAAAGAGGTTGTAAATGATGAAATGGAATCTCTAATTTCTAATCAAACTTGGAAGTTAGTTGATTTACCACCGGGTTGTAAAACAATTGGTTGCAAATGGGTCTTGTGAAAAAAGTTGAAATAGAATGGATCTATTGATAAACACAAGGCTAGACTAGTTGCAAAAGGTTTTAAACAACTAGAAGACCTAGAATTTTTTGATACTTTTTCTCCGATAACAAGAATTACATCCATAAGACTTTTAATTTCTATGGCTACAATTTTTGATTGCAAATTCATCAAATGGATGTAAAAACTGCTTTTTTAAATGGAGACATAAATGAGGAAATTTATATGGAACAACCCGAGTCTTTTGTTGAAGCAGGCCAAGAAAGCAAAGTACGTAAACTTACTAAATCCCTATATGTCTTGAAACAAGTACCAAAGCAATGACATGAAAAGTTTGATTCCTGCATGATTGAAAATTGTTTTAAAATAAATGAGTGTGATAAGTGCATATATCATAAGTCTTGAAATAATTCATATGTGATTATTTGCCTATATGCTAATGATTTATTGATCTTTGGCTCTAACATGAATGTTATTGATGGAATGAAAATAACAAAAACATGTGATGGATGTTTTTCTTGACCAGACACATTATGTTGAGAAAATTTTGAAAAAAATCTAACTTTCATGATTGCAAGCATGTTGTAACTCCTTTTGAGTCAAGTGTTCACTTATTTTCTATCGAAAGTGAAAATGATATAATAAATCAAAAGGAATATGCTAGCATAATCGGAAGTTTGAGAAATGTGACTGATTGCACTAGGCCTGATATTGCATATACAATAAGAGTGTTAAAGATGAAGGAAGTTGATGATTGGAACATGTCCAACGAAGCTGACTGACGTGTCTACAACGAAGTGTTGAAGATGAAGGAAGATGATGATTGGAACATGCCAAAGAAACAAGTCCAACGAAGCTGACTGACGTGTCTACAACGGGGTTGCAACATCAAGGGAGAACGAGATAGAATTGAGGAAACACACAATTTCCCAAAAGAGCACTATAATTTAAACATTAAACTACAATTATTCAAAATACAAAATAACAAAATACAAGCAAAAGGGGAATATTGGCAAGCATGCCCTCACCCCACCAAAATTAGAATGCAGCGTCCTCAATGCAAAATAAATCGAAGTACTGGGAGGATGAGAGAAAGGGTCCCCTTGACAAGCTATGCATGTGGTGCAGTCTCATATGGATTATTGGGAGGTGAAGCCTCAAGAGGGGCATTGATGCCTGGAAATAGGATCACTGAGGTGGCTTGAGAGGTACAATTGGCTCAGGATAAGTTCCTGCCTTGTCCAATTAGCTTCATAGTTGCAAATCATCAATATTTGATTAGAAAAGGACAAATTTAGGCATTGAGGACACCTTAAATGAGTGCAAATCTACCACTCATCAGACTCCCATGGTTATATGTAGTTAATGGTCTCTCCCACATACTAATGAAATAGTTTGAACTTTTGACATGATTTCATATAGCGTTGCATTGACCTCTTTCTTATGATTTATGAAACTAGCTTATCATGATTTGATATTACTTTACTTGGTCATGTATTTTTATGTTTTCAAACTTATCATGATTTATGCTTACATTTTATGGATGATCCCCATATTCAGTACATTCAAAGTACTGATGCCTATTTGTGCCCATATTGTTGTTAACATATAGGGTCTGACGCTTCTTCATCTGGTCGTGTCTAGATTGGATCTTTCACCGGTGCGAGTATGGTCTAAAATACCATCTAAGTATAGGAACTGGTATAAAAATACCCTTTCGTTTACCTTTTTGCCACAAAATTCCCTTGGGGTTAACCTTTATGGCCTTATTATGCCATTTTTACAAACGGGCTAATTGGTCAATGTAATTAACAATTTCATTTATTACATTTCATTATGTAATTGGTTGAAAAAACAATTAATTAAAACTTAATTTACCCAACCCAAACTCGAATCCACCCAAAAATAAAACTACCGACCCATCTTTCTAAACCCATTATCCATATTCTTAAAGGAAAACCTAAACATTTCCCTAATCTTCTTAATTGTTTCGATTGGTCTCAGAGCAACGATATAAAATGAATATAATCGATTCTATACTCCGATATTCAAGTAAGAGCTGAAGACTTATTCTTAATAGTTAGGATTTAGTTTTCATAAATATTGTGTTATGATTGTTTGATTGAATGTATTTCATAAATAGTTAGGGTTTAGTTTTAGTAGATTTTTATTGCATTTGGTATATTCTACTAGCATGTTGTGAAGTTAGTATAGTGTTGACATTATACATTGTTTTCTGAAGTTAGGGCTTTCTGAAGTTAGTTTTTTTGTTGCTTACATGTGTTGTATATTATTTTCTCAAGTTAGGGCTTTTGTTGCTTACATGTTTTATACAATTTTTAAGGATTTATTTTCAGTTTTTATTTTCATATTTTTTTAAGTTTGTGTATTGTTGTCTCAATGAGGTGCATATTAGTTTTCCTACAACTTGTTTTGTTTATGGCTGACAAATTCCTTTACACTTTTTTTTATGTCTGCCATGTAAAACATTTGAAGAATGACTGAGAAAGTTGATTTGGTATTTAATTATGGGGTCAAGTGGGTCCTATTTCCTCAAGTTGTGTACATGAAAAAATAAATTAGATATGGCATGTATATGATGTGAATTTTCTGTCATATATTGACATTTGCTCAAACTTTGTTGAGAAATATGATTTTGGGGTTGTGAAACAACTACTAGTAATAGGGCCAACTTGTCGGTATTATTTGCTTAAGGATGATTCAAGCATTAGGACTCTTCAATATGCTCTATCTAACCCGTTTAGTGTTCTTCAATCATTTGTTATAGATGAGGGTGAAGCTACTGTTCTTACCCCTAATATTTGTGATTTGAACAAGCCTTACCCTGTTGTGCCTGTAAAGTTAGGAACTGATTGAACTAGATGAAGAGCATTAGGATTAGAATGAACCTATTTCTTGTGATTACAATTGTAACACTCCAAAAATTTCTAAGTTTTGAGATTCAGTAAATTGTTTTTAAACGTTTCTTTCATTTTGATGCTTATGTATGCTTGAGTTTGTCTTCCACTTGTAGTCAGTCAGGATGAGGGTTCGCTTGGGAACCAACAATGGTTCTTGAGTGTCGGCCACGTCCAGGGTGTTGGCTCGGGTCGTGACAAACTTGATATCAGAGCACATAGTTCAAGTTTCCTAAGGTGTCTATGAAGCTGTGTTAGTAGGATCTTATTTATGGTTGTGAGGGCCCCACTTCTATAAATGAGGGACTATAGACATTTAGGAAATTTTTCCCCTTCTTTCATACTCAAAATCATGCAATAAAGCGGTGTCATAAGGAACTTATTCAAACTCCTACATTTTTCATATTCATTCGACTACCCCTCATACTTAAGGTAGTTCAAAAGCAAAGTCAGATCCTTATTGATGAATTACTCTAAAAAAATATATTGAGAAAATCATGAGACTACAGATGGGCTTTAGAGAAGCCCGTGAGTGAGTTTAAGTGTTGAGTTTCGAAAGAATGCACTCCTATTCATATGAATCGTGTGTTCAAGCTAAAAGCGAGATGTACTCTCAGACTCTCTTCTTTAAATCCTGTTTTAATTGATAATCTTATGATGAGGTGTGTTGTAGAGCTTGGGTAGTATTTTTACCCGAAAAGATAGTATGAGTTATGAGATTATAATAAGTAGTAGTAAGAGTGCCCAAAGTTAGAAGAAATGCATGCAGAGATTCAGTTTTCTAAGAAAGTGAGATAGTAATGAGGCAATCTTTGTTATTATAGTCATGCACCTAGTAAGTTATTTATGAGGAGTTTTCCCTTATGGATAGACTAAGAAGTGATGAGTTTGTGTACATTTCATGATAGGAGGTAGAGTAAGAGTTACTAGTATGGATGAGTTAGAAGTGTACTTTAACTAGAAAGGAGTTTATGATGCCACTATAGCCACTAAAAGGGTCATATCTTGTTGAAGAGGAAGTGAAAGGAGCGAAACCCTGCGGAGTAGGTACGGAAGGGGGGGCCTCTTCAGAGGTAGTTAAAACCCTTTATTTCAGGGAGGCAAGATAGGATCTTCCGATGATATGTCATTGTGTTAGTAACGACCAAGTGTAAGTGTTAAATAGAAGAGCATGAGTATTCATGAGGTGATAGCTCTAGACTAGAATTATGATTTTTAGGGGAAAGCCCATAATATTCAGAGGGCTATAGAACTAATTAAGCAATGATGTATAGGGAATGGGTAAATAACACTTAAGTTGTGAAAGAAAGTGTGGCGGTGAATTGTAAGTATGAAGACTGAGAGGTAAAGATTGACTACTTGTCATGAGATCTTAGTGGGTGAGTGTTTCTTAATTTTATCTATTATTCATAAGTTAGTATAGTATGTGAGAAGTTGTATTGATATCCAGGATTAGTAATAAACATTAAGCTTGAATTTGAGATGAGCATCGTAATTAAAAGAATAGCAACATGAGGGTGATGATGTTAGTTTTGAGATCTGATCTGGTAGACTTGACATAGAGTAGGTAAGGAGTTGACATGTTAGCAGTAATAAATATGAGTGGTACAAGTATGAAATTCTAACTTTTAGATGAGAGCAATGAAGTGTGGCTAAGTCATTAGATTAACAAGATAATTAAGAGGTGTACCCAAGATCGTATCTAGTTAGACGAGATTCCAATTAAGTTAATGATTATTTTTCATGTGCGCCTAGATAGTATATTTGAGTTGTCAATGTGGAATAGGCTGAGGTAAGAATTATTTTTCCCTTAAAGAGTTAAATGAAGCTTCCTTATAAGTCAATGAGAAGAGGTTAGGTGAAGCATCTTAGAAAGAGGTCTTAGAAGGAGTCTCAGTACCTGCTTATGGAGAGTTCAGTAGCCATGAGATAAGCCTTTCCCGAGTATTAGGGTAAATGGAATGTAGACCAGTTTAGAGACGATGAGAATAGATCCATGACTTTAGAGTGTCAACTCCAAACCTATGAGGGAGATGATAAGATGAGAAATCAAATCCAGTGTTGAGGATGAGATAGTGATGTCTTCGGAAAGAGTTTTAGAGATATATCAATCTGTTCATAATCTTACATATTCCTCAAGCAAAGTTATTACAACATCTTGTGGATATTCCTAATATCAGAGTTGTGTCTATGACTAATGCTCATACACTTCAGATAGATTCATATCTATGCTCAGTTTCCAGAATGAGGGGTAAGTACTTTAGCCCATTAACCTCGAGCTTAATCCATAAAGTTATGGATATCAGCCTCATGATATGAACCTATTCATATAAGTATACATGTCTCATAGTATGTTCAGTATCACAAGTTCATGATTTACTCTCAATGGCTAGAAACATAATGTTATGCCATGCATATTCTTATATCAGAATTCTCAAATGAATCGTACTTATGATCTTTTCCCTAAAGTCCTTTCAATAATGCTTTTAGTTTTGGAGAGTGGTGCTGTTGATAGTAGTTGTGTGATGATCGATGAGAAGTTTGTTATTTCTTATTGTGATAATGATAGTGTGTCTGTTACATCTAAGGTTATGAATGTGAAGGAAGAAGGAGATAAAGTTTTTTCAATGGGTACTAAGTCAGTTTTCTGGTGGTAATGCATGAAAGTTTAGTTGGTAGAGATGATGAGAGGATGAAAATTTCTTAGAAAGTAGGTTAGTAGGAGTCTATGGAGTGGTTAAGGTTATAAGCTTGAATGCGGGGTTGTTAACATGTGGACAATGTGTGATACATTAGGTGTTTCGTGATATGAGCTCAAGGTTAGCTGAATGTAGTGGTAAGGAGTAGTGTTCTTGGGATGAGATATCCTACAGAGGTATAGAACCCGAATCTTGTGATTTAGATTAGAATGATCACCCTATGTTAAGTACTTTGTGATTCTGAGTTAGACTTGAATATAGTAAGAGTAACCCCTTTCCATTCTCAGACCGGCCGTCATTCGAGGACGAATGATCCCAAGGGGGAGGATATTGTAACACCTACAAAAATTCTAAGTTAAGACTCGAATCATTCTTCATCTACTTGTAGGTTCGTATAGGGTGATTCTTAAATTTCCATATGGGTAAATGTAAATTCTTTAGTGTGGGAATGATTTTGGATATCAATTAAGGTCACTAAAAACTCCTACCACAAAGTTGAGTTTACTTGGGCCAACTTAACACGACCATATCTCCTAGAATATAACGAGTTACATGGCCCATAACCTATCAAATTAAATGTATTTGAATCTTCTTTCCAACGCCACCAATTTCGCAAAAATCCAAGGTTTGAGTACAAAGTTATGACCATTTTAGTAACTTGATACAGTGCTGTGACGAATTAGCCGAAGGAAAAACATTAAAAAATGTCGTTTTTGTCTTTTTACCTCTAAGAAAACCCTAAAAGAATTTCTTGACTAATTAAAGGCCCAAAACAATAAGATTTTCATCTCTTAATCCATCATTCTTTTCTCTCTCAAACCGTAAGACAAAACCCTAACGAAAAATCAAAGTAAAGGACTCCATTCAAGATTCTTTCAATCTTTTTCAAGATTCTTCTTCAAGACAAGTTTTTCTCCAAAATTCCATTCTTTCCTACTCAAAAATCCTCCACACAATTATGATCACTAATGAAAATCATAATTCTTGGCCATAGAGATTTCAAGAAACCAATTCAAGAATCTCAAGAAAGATTTTCTTGATTGTTTACCTTCAAGCTAGAGTTTCAAGGCTTTTTTCAAGATTCTTCAAGAAACTTGTTCTTTCAGGTATATAAGGCTATCATAGTGTTGGACTAGTTCTTCCTCACGCCCTACATCTACTTTCAGATCAGTAAAAGAGAAATCTAAAATTTTACCCCTAGATTTGAGTAATCTTGAGATGAGTTAATTTTGAGTTCTCGATTTCCTATTTGTTTTTGAAATTCTACTCCTAATTATTGAATTGATATATATTATGCATTAACATTCTTAAGTTGAGTTGTTCATGTCCATAATTCCGCATGAACCCTATGAATTGAGTTATAAATTTTGAGAATCTTTTTAAAGCCAACACTTGAATTTTAAACTGAGTTTTTAAAAAAGTTTAAAGGTTTTATTTCATAAAGACTTAAGAGTTTTTAATGTTATTTTATTCAAATATATATATATATATATATATATATACACATATGTACCTATGTTAATTATTGGACTTGAAAGATAAGTTCATAAGTGCATGTTTTCAAGAAGGTAAACACGTCTCATATTTTGAAAAGTATTTCAATTAATGTAAGAAGTCCATTCTTTGTAATGGGTGAATTTAGCACAAAGTTATATTAATTATTTTGGGAGTAGTAACGAGCACTAAGTTGGGTTAGAGTGTTTTATAACTCAGAAGTCCCATAAAACTACATAGCCAGCGTAGATAGGATAACATTGATTCTTCATGTGACTCCTCACCGCTTCTGAGAAGGCATATAGTTGGATTCATTGTCACGATATCATCATATACCCCTGTCAAGGTATAGGATGGGCCCTTGCAACGTGCAGCGGGACGTTGTATCATTTAAAAATCCAAGGTTTGAGTACAAAGTTATGACCATTTTTGCAACCAATAGGAAACCACCTCCTCCATTCCCTCAAAAGTTCAAGAAACATATGGAGGATGAATGTTTTGGTAAGTTTCTCTCTCTTTTGAAACAAGTTCACATTAACTTGCCATTGGTAGATGTTTTGCAGGGTATACCCATGTATGCTAAATATGTGAAGGAGATTGTGGCAAATAAAATGAGGCTCACTAAATATGAGACTGTTGCACTTACTGAAGAGTGCAGCTCCGTAATCCAAAATAAGTTGCCCACTAAACTGAAAGATCCAGGTAGCTTCACGGTTCAGATCACTATAGGGCAGAGCATTCATGCGCGAGGATTGTGTGATCTAGGAACTAGTATAAACTTGATGCCAACTTCGTTGTATAAAAAGTTGGGGTTGGGTAGTCTTAAACTTACTACCATCATTTTACAATTGGCTGATAGATCTGTTGCTAGGCCTGAGGGTGTTGTAAAGGATGTCTTAGTGCAAGTGGGATCGTTGATATTCCCAGTAGACTTTGTTGTGCTAAATTTTGAGCCAGATCCTGAGGTCTCATTCATCCTGGGAAGACCTTTCTTGGTTACTGGACGTGCTATGATAGATATAGCAGCTGGGCAACTCACTATGCGGGCACATGATAAAGTGGAATTGTTCGATGTGAACAAGGCATTAAGGCTCCCAACTGTATATGAAAAGTTGTTTGCAGTAACTGTGATAGATCTCGAGGCAGATGCTTGATATATTGCGTCCAAGGACCCGTTAGAGCGAGTGCTAGTAGGAGATGATATCTATGGGGATTCTAAGACGCAGGAAATAGTACAATTTCTTGATGTGGAACTTGTAGGTACATCAAGAGATCGATGATAGCCTTTAAATAGGGTGTTGGGTCCTCCACCCAAGCCCTCCAATGAAGAAGCACCCCAGCTGGAGTTAAAAGCATTGCCATCCCACTTCAGGTATGCATTTCTTTGGTGAGAATATGACCTTACCAGTTATTTTGTTGGCTGCATTATCTGATTCCAAGGTGGAAGAAACATTAATTATCTTGAGGAAGAGAAAAGCAGCGTAAGATTGGCAAATGTCTGACATCCATGGAATCAGTCCCACGTTGTGCATGCATAAAATTTACATGGAGGAAGGGCATAAGCCGAGTGCACAGCATCAACGGAGACTGAATCAAGTGATGAAGGATGTGGTGAGAAAATAGGTGATCAAGTGGTTAGATGCAGGGATCATGTACCCCATATTAGATAGTAAATGGGTAAGTCCAGTACAGTGTGTGCCCAAGAAGGGCAAAATGATGATGGTAACCAATGAAAAGAATGAATTGATCCCCACAAGAATAGTGACTAGGTGACATATCTACATGGACTATAGAAAGTTGAATGATGCCACTAGAAAGGACCATTATCCGATACCTTTTATTGATCAGATGTTGGATAGATTGGCGGGTTAGGAATAATACTACTTCCTGGATGGCTACTCAGGGTACAATCAGATTGTTATTGCACCAGAGGACCAGGAGAAGACTACCTTCACTTGTCCGTATGGCACTTATGCGTTCAAACGAATGCCATTCGGATTATGCAATGCACCAGCGACATTTCAGAGATGCATGATGGCAATCTTCCATGATATGGTGGAGGATTTTGTTGAAGTGTTCATGGATGACTTATCGGTGTTTGGTGAGTCTTTTGAACTTTGTTTGACTAATCATGACAGGGTCCTCGCTAGGTGTGAAGAAACAAATCTGGTGTTGAACTGGGAGAGGTGTCACTTTCTAGTTCAAGAGGGGATTGTGTTGGGACACAAAATCTCTAAGAATGGGCTGGAAGTTGACAAAGCTAAAGTGGAGGTTGTTGAGAAGTTGCCACCACCCAACACAGTGAAGGGAGTTAAAAGGTTCCTCGTACATGCTGGGTTCTATAGGAGATTCATCAAGGACTTCTCTAAGACTGCAAGACCCATGTGCAGCATGTTAGAGAAAGAGATGAAGTTTGTATTTGATGAGAAGTGTTTGCAGGCATTTGAGCTGTTAAAGAAGAAGTTGATAGAAGCTTCTATTCTGATTGCTCCAAATTGGGAGCTTCCATTCAGCATCGAAAAGATGTATGATGGCAGTGATATAGCGGTTGGGGCAGTGCTTGGGCAGCGAAAAGATAAGATGTTTCATAACATCTATTATGCTAGCAAGACACTTGATGCAGCTCAATCGAATTATATTGTCACTGAGAAAGAGATGCTGGCATTAGTGTTTGATAAGTTCAGGTCATACTTGGTAGGAACCAAGGTTGTAGTGTACACTGATCATGCTGCAATTCGGTATTTGTTAAGAAGGATGCCAAGTCGAGGCTGATTAGGTGGATTCTACTATTGCAAGAGTTTGATCTAGAGATAAAAGATAGGAAGGGAACTGAGAACCAGATAGTTGATCATCTGTCCTGATTGGAGGATTCATCTCATATGACTGATGAAGGACAGATTCGCGAAGAGTTCCTGCTTGCCTTGGACCTTGCTCAAGTGCCTTGGTATTCTGACATTGTTAATTTTCTGGTGAGTGGTTTATTTCCACCTGGGGCATCAACACATCAAAAGCAGAGGCTGAAGTATGATGCACGCTTCTATGTATGGGATGAGCCCTTTTTATTCAAGTAGGGACCTGATCAGATGGTACGAAGGTGTGTAGCTGAACATGAAGTAGTTCAAGTGTTGAAGAGTTGTCTCTCGTCGCCATATGGTGGACACCATGGGGGCAAACGTACGACACATAAGGTATTGCAATCTGGTTTCTTTTGGCCTACTCTTTTTAAAGATGTTGCTATGTTTGTGAAGGGCAGTGATCAGTGTCAAAGGATGGGCACCATATCTAGAAGGCATGAAATGCCATTGAGCAATATACTAGAAGTTGAGATCTTTGACGTCTGGGGGATAGACTTCATGGGACCATTCACATCATCCCGTGGTAATCAATACATCTTAGTGGCAGTGGACTACGTGTCCAAGTGGGTGGAGGCAGTTGCATTACCATCCAATGATGCAAAGGTGGTCGTGAAATTCCTCCGAAAGCACATCTTCACTAGGTTCGGAACTCCAAGGGCCATGATCAGTGATGGAGGTACGCACTTTATTAATAGTTCAGTGCGCAATTTGTTGGCTAAATATGGGGCAAGACACAAGGTAGCTACAGCGTATCATCCCCAGACTAGTGGGCATGTGGAGGTGTCAAATAGATAAGTGAAGCAGATCCTCAAAAAGACTGCAAATGCCCAAAGGAAAGATTAGGCTGACAAATTAGATGATGCTTTATGGGCATACCGGATTGCATACAAGACACTGATAGGGACTCTCCTTATCGAATGGAGTTTGGAAAAGCATGTCACCTCCCAGCTGAATTGGAGCACAAGGCATATTGGGCGATCAAAAAGTTGAATTTGGATGCTAAATTAGCTGGAAAGAAAAGGATAACGCAACTGCATGAGTTAGAAGAATTTAGGCTTCACGCCTATGAGAATGCTAAGCTCTATAAAGAGAAGACCAAGAGGTGGCATGACAAGCATATTGTGTCACGCACGATTGAGCCTGGTCAATTGGTGTTGTTATTCAATTCAAGATTGAAGTTATTCGCCGAAAATCTTCGGTCTAAATGGAGTGGTCCGTTTGAAGTAGTGAGGATGACTCAACATGGTGCTATGGAGATAAGAAACAAGGATAAAAGTTCTACCTTTCTTGTTAATGGGCAACGTCTGAAGCACTATTTCGGAAATGATGTTGATCGTGAGCTTGAAGCGCTCACATTGAATGACGAATGAGTCATGAGATGGGTCGTGCCGCGACGTTAAATCATGCGCTACACGGGAGGCAACATGTGACCCCTTGTAATATTTAGGATTACTATTCTTTTGTTTTGTTATTTCAATTCATAGGAATTAGTAAAATAAAAAAAATAAAAAAAATGATATATTTAGAAAAGTAAAAAAAATGAGTCGTGCCACAACCAAAACTAAGGCGCTGGATGGGAGGCAACCCATCGTGTGTGTACTATGGGTTTTGAGCATAAAATGTGCAGGAATCAGAATTTCATACCAATGGCGCATCGCAGAGAGGAAATAACATTTCGCCTCGCTTGAAATTAATTTTCCAGAACGAGGCAAAATGGTCCGTGGACTTGGCGCGTCGCGGAGGGGGGTATGGAATTTCGATCCGATGAGGATTGTATTCTACGTCAAACTTAAGGCATGCCCATGACCATCTTGCGTCGCAGAGGCTGGGTAAAAAATTTCCCTCGCGAAAATTAATTATTTTCCGCAAGGCAGAAAGGTCTGTGAAGGCACCGTGTCGCGCCACAGGTAAGGCAGTTTTGATTTTCATTAATGAAAATGGGTAAAACCCATTTTTAAAATGAAATAACCCGACCCAGTCCCCTTTTTAACCCTAGTTTCGCCAAAAATCCCCATTATTCTTTCCTTTCATCGCATTTTTTTTCTCCCTCCCTTTTTACTTGCGAAATTTTGAGGTCATTCCATAACGCAAAGGCACACCAATTATTCTTCCTAGTCAATTTTCACCAACTTCACCACTCTAGGTATGTTTTCTTGTTATCGTTTTGAGGCAGATATTGGGGCGTTTTGGGTTTGCTGTAGTTTGTGTTGTTGTTTGTTCAATTTTGGGGGGAGTCTTGAATATATTGGGACGTGTTACGACTGGTTTATGCCCGGTCATAAAGTTCGAATTCTTGAGTAGAACTAGTTGGTTGTTGACCTGCATATGGCTTATGGTAATTAGGTTAGTGGATGTGGTGCTTGCCTAAATTGTTGGGTTAGAATGGGTTCGACTGAACTTGATAATTTGGTAGAGTAGATTTTGTTGATTGAATGTCATCGATCGATTCATGCAAATTATGTAGGCTTTCGAAGTCTGAGTAGAGAGCACATATTGCTACTTGTGTTTGGTTTTTAGGTGAATTGGGGAATGTATGAACATGTTGTTCTAAGGTGTTTTGTTTTGCTCCTGGATTGAGATTGTATATTTCATGCAGGTGATTGGGTGATTTCAAAATCTTGAGTAGAATTACTTGATTGTTGTGTACATGTGGTTATAAAGAAATTTGGGGGTTTGGATTAGGCTGTCATTGCAAATTGGGTGAATATACGTGCGAATTCTTTAGTCATATCTGAGGGTAAATCATTGGTACATGCATGAGACATTTGTTGAGTTTTGTGGTTTTTTGTTATGGTTTATTTGTGTACGCCTGTGGGAAGTCTAGGTGCCTAGGCTGGAGACTGTATTGAAATAAGTGTGGGGTGGTGTCTGTAAATCACCCATTTTTATCAATGTTGTGTAGTTGCTTGGGCTAAACTATATTGTGTTTGCAGGAAATCATGTCAAGCTCCCAAAGACCCGGTAAGGAAGTTGCCACTTTGAGCCAGAGGAAGCGTGTTCGGAGTGGAGGTAATGTCCCACCCGCACCCGGACCCTCACCCGCAGTTCCCAGGGACCAAACCAGGCGATTTGGGGTGAACGTTGTGGTTAAGGAAGGCAAAGTGTGGTGGAAGAAGCACACGAGAGCGAGGTATTTTTCTGACGTGTGCATTGACAGGGACAGCTTGGCACGGGAGTTCCCACAAATGCTAAGGCTGATTCGTAAGTTGCATATGGAGTTTATCTATGCAGAGCTGGGAGAGTGCAACCTGCACATGGTACGCGAGTTTTACGCCAACTGGGCACCGAACGCAAGATCTCAGTTTGTGACTGTGCGGGGAGTTAATGTGCCTATCACTCCCGCGGGTATCAATGATATATTAGGAACACCACAGGACACTGATCCTCTAGTGCTTACAGGGCTGAACATACGCCCTTCATACCGGGTCATTAGACATACTCTGTGCGGTCCACAATCCATGGTCAAATGGACCAAGAACAGCAAGAAGAGATATCACCAATCTCTTCCATATGCTCACATGCTTCGGGAGGCGCGAGTCTGGCTGAAGATTATCATAAATTGCTTGATGCCGGGTCTCCACTAAACAGATATTACCCTGGACAGGATTTGCTAGGTCTATGCATTGATGACGGCTACAGAGTTAAATGTCAAAGTTGTCCTGAAATCGGCGATGCGCAAGGCCCAGGGTCATAAGGGGCACAGGTATGCTTTTGGTGGCCTTATTACCAGAATGTGTCGTGTTGCAGGTGTTCCGGAAGAGAATGTGGATTACATGGCACCGTTATTCCCAGCACCCGTGGATATCACGAGGACCAAGTGGACCGACACTGAGTTTGGTCCAATTCTCACCACTGCCGATCGTCATAGGAGGGATGAGCTGATTATGGCCAGGATGTATGGCCTCGAGATGCTGCGCCACCTGAATGGTTGCCTGGCTTCCACTTACATGCAGTTGGGAGATGTTGAGAGGCGTTATATGTTGAATGCCCACGACAAGGCCCTACTTGGCATTGGTCTTGTATTTCGTGAGCAGGTCGATGATGACATTCCGACCGATGAGGATAGTTTGCGTACTAGCTCGGATGTGGAGTCCAACTCGGATGAGAAGGTAGACCCCGCGCAGGCCGGTGATGAGGTCAAAGGGGGTGATGTTATGGAGGATTGATCAGGGAATGTTTTCACCTTACCTCTTGAATTATTCTATTTTTTGTAAAGCACTAGGGACAGTGCTAATGTATAAGTGTGGGGTGAGGGGTGAAAAACATACCTGGTATGTATATATTTTTATTATTGTTGAACATTGCTAGACTCTGTTTTGTATGTTTTTTTTGTTTTATTTTGGGTTCCTTGGAGGTTATTTTCGGTTCTTTGGCCAATGAAAGTCCCTTTGAACCGTGCAAAATACAAAAATATTTTATCTTTTTAGGATTGAGTCAGTAGTCGTAGTTGAGTCATGTTTCCCAATGATAGATGGATGACAACCGTCTTAAGGGCAATTTCTTCATTGAGTCGTAGGTTGGTTTGTGTTGAAGCTGAAATTCCGAAAGGAAAATGTATGGAAGCATGATTTGAGGTTGATATATGAATGCAGTTGAACTTTTTGTATGTGACTTGAATGATTGCAACTTAAGCTTAAATCGAACCTTGTGTATGAACTGATTGTGTGCTGTGATTGATCTATACTTGAGTAAAACTTGTGCCATGAGAGGTGAGTTTTTGTAGTATCCATGTAATGCATCTGAGTTTAGAACTTGCCTGGCATGTTGTTGAAACGAAATAAAATTGGTGTTGTGTTTAGAAGATGATAATAGGCGTTCTTTGAATTGTCTTGAATATTAGCATTTTCAGAAAGAATATCCCTAGTATAGACCAATTGAGCCTTTTTAGCCTTGATTTTATTCTAACCCACGAAAGTAAGCCGAATCCCTTTAATTGATACCGTTAGTTTTGATCCTAAATCCCTACTGCACTGAGTTAGGAGGAAAAATTAAAACGGCGGAAAGAGTAAATAGGGTGGAAATGTTTCGTCTGTTGGGGAAGAGAGAAAAGAGGTAGCAAAATGATGCCCCATGAGTTTAAATCTAAGATTGGCCCTGGTCCTTAGGACACTATGCACTTCAACGAAGGTTGAAAGCCTCAGTTGAAGGTGGCTAACTTGGAGAATACCTTAATGATGGCCCTGGCCCTTACAAGGGCAATGTGCACCTTAACTCGAGAGAGATCTCTAAGTTAAGGGTGGCTATTGTTGAGTGTCAAAAAAAAACCTATAGAAATAAAGGGGCGAGTGAAAAATAAAGGAAAGGTTGGTAGTACTAGTGGAAATCTATGAAGAAAGAGAGGGCTGAAGAAAAGAAATAGTTGTGAATGTAAGAAGGAAATTAAAACAGGTGAATTAGGGAGGATAAGTCACTAATTTTATCTAAATGAATCCTCTCTTACTTCAAGCCTACATTACAATCGGAACAAGTCCTGTTTGATTTTGAGCATAACATACTTCATTAGTGGAGATTTACCTAATGGGCAAGCTTATGGTTCTCAATGCATGCATGTATGATGTTTTTTGTTGAGTGAGAGTGTACCTTGTTTGCAAAGTCCTTAAAGTATATACAATTTGCTGAATTGATTGTGTGACTATTCTTTGGAGTGAGAGGGCACTTGTTGTATGAAAGAATAGGTGATATGTAATGGTGCACATGTTGTTGAAGGCGTTGGTTGCTAAAAGTTGTCAAGTCAATTACAGGACTCATGCATATTTTGAATGAAATCATGCCCGTGTTAACTGGTTACAGATCCTTGGAAGAAAGTGGCGGATGCACAAATACCATAGTAGAGAGTCTAGGTCTAGGAGTAGTTAGTAAGTTGTTTGAGGATGAACAAAGCTCTAGGTGTGGGGTAGTGATCTTAGGCATATCTATATGCCAAGAAATCTAATAATGCCTATATTTAAGCTAACTTTGAATTCAATTTGTGTTTATGTATAGTCTTATCGAGTCTTTTGGTTGTATATGAGCTACCCAACATGATTAGTTGTGTAGGTGAGCCTAAATGAAGAAACGAGCACTAAAATGGCATAGGGAATCAAGAGAGGACCCAAATGAAATGAAGCAAGGAAGAAGAATGAAGAAATGACATTCAAGGCATATCCGTATCCTCTCCGCATCGCGGAGAGGAATTCTATTCTCGCTCGTGAAATGACATTTGAACCAGAGTGGTCTGTGTACTCTCCGTATCGCGGAGAAGGATTTTTATTTTGGTTCGCGAAAAATGGATTTTGAGGCAGAACACTCCTTGGAGTGTCCGCGTCGCGGAGAAGGCTTTCTTGCCTTGAAGTGAATCTGAGAAACACCTCCGCGTCGCGCCATTAATCCCCAGATTTGGCCGTTTCGAATTTAGTATAAATAGACTAATATTTTATTTTATTAAACCTTCTTTTTCTGGGTTTTGAAGAATGACGACTTAGAGAGCTATTTCATCATTGTTTAGGGTTCTTTCCTAAACTCTTTTACTTTCGATCTCTTTATGATTATTAAACATTGCTTGATCGAATATATTGTTATGAGTAGCTAAATACCTTATTTCTAGGGATGTGGCTACAGGATGATTGTAATTTATTAAGTTTTCATGGGTTAACATCAATTATCATATGAATCTTTCTTATGTTCTTGTTTTTCGTATTTTGTGCCTGATCACCATTGAAATAAACACATTGTCCGAATTGAACTCGGGAGAGGAATAAGAGGATAGAACGTGGGACATAAGGAACATGATTTTCTCTTAATAATTAGGGTTAATTTGTATCTAGGATAGGGATATACCTAGAAACCATGCTTGGTCACTATACAGGAAGAAATTGTAATGCTCGGTGCTTGGTCCAATTTATTCCCGCTCAATGATGTAGTTAAGTTGTCATTTACCGTAGGCGATTAAAGGTCGGGAGACCATGATCATACATTTAACCATGTGATCATTGATTCGATAGTTGATATATACTCATTTAGATAATATAAATTGCATGAATCCTGATAAGAGTTGCAGCCCTGGACTTTACCCAATTATTTTTTGAAGTCCTTGAATTTGAATCGCGTTTGTTTAATTTTGTTTAACTTTTAGATTATAAAATAAATCACTCTTGAAATCTTGATAACACTTGTACTTAGCCGAAAATATTGGAACAGTCAATTTTTCTAATCGTAAGTCTATGCGGGTACGATACCCGGCTCTTTATAAGAGCCACTTTAATACTTGAACGACCACGTACACTTGCGTGTGCGATTTGGGCGCAACAATTTCATAAACTCGTCTTTCATAGTTCAAAATCCACATTATATCATCATAATTTTCGAAAAGCAGTTTTTCCGCTTGTGCGAATCACAGTTCTTCTACTTGTGTTACCTTTACAGTGGGTGGAGTCCCATCCAAGCATATCCTCATATCCTATTTTTAGTCTTTTAAAGCTGCTTTCGAGCCAGTGTAAGATGCATTGTGTTCCTCGCCACTTCCAGTTGCAGGGAAACATGGGATATGCATGGGTTCATGGGGATTCATAATAAAATCGTGGAGTTATATCAATTCATGCTTGATAGATCATAAAACAATCAATTAAATCAATAATTAAGGGAACCCATAACATAAAAGAAAAACTCTAACTCAATTGGGGATTTCTAACTTTGTAAATTGGAGAATTTGGGAACTCCATGGAGGAAAGGGCTCCATGGATGAAAACTATCATACCTCAATGTCAATTACTTGACTTCAACGAAGGATTAGGAGGCTTGATCTTGAAACCCTAGCTTTTTTCTTCAACTTCTAGAGAGAGAAATATTTGAGAGGAAGAATTGTTCTTCTTTTAAAAATTTGAGAGAATGATTTCAATTGGGGAAATTTGGGGGGAAAAACTCTTATATAGGGCTTTAGGTGAAGGGTAAAACGACATAGTATTAGGCTACAATAATTAGGAAAAGATCCAAAACCCTTCTTCAAAATAATTGTCGACACCATCGACGACATGACCTATGGTCCGTCGATTGACCTACGGACCGTCCTAGTCGACCGTCAATGGTTTCAGAGACTTAGTCTCTGGGCCAGCGGATGAAGGGACCCATGTACGGTCCGTGGGTCAAATGATGGACCATGCATGGCCTCCGTGGTATAGCTGAGTTTCTTTAAAATTCCATCAAGTCTGAGACTCACATACGAGGCCTACTTACGACTCGTGCATTGAATGACGGACCATCCTAGTGAACCATCAAAAAAGTACTGAATGACGGGCCTACCTACGGTACGTGTGTCAGACAACAGACCGTCGATGGTGTCCGTTGGTACTAGCACTAGACTTCTGAAAAACTGAATTTTCCTGTCTTTTCGAATCCAGGGTGTTACACACAACCAACTTAGGTTGTTGAAGGTGCCACATCGGCACAAAAGGTGCACAAAAATATGGGGAAAAATGAATTTAAGGGGTAATAGGACCCTAGTTATGTTTAGGTGTGTCTCTGGAATTTCGGTCATTGTCTTGGGGGTACTTGTTCCTTTTCCCTTTTCTTTTTATATAAATTGTAAGTTTCTACAGTTTAACATACACATTATTTTACTACATATATATCTATCACTATTTATTTACATGTAAATAATATAATAAGTTCTCACGTGTTTCTAAACAACATACACGTACATATTTTATTTTATAATAAATAAATTTAAGATCACAAACTTTACATAATATTTTAATATTTTTTAAAAAAAGCTCCTTATCTATTGGATTCTTGCTCAACTTATATTTAATATACATCACATATATTGCTATATATTCACACCACATCTATTATCTTATCTCTTCTTACATTTTGATTAATTCTATATATGTAAATAAAGTAATAAATTATCATACTCTTTCAACTCAACATTTATATACGATAAATTTATATAAGTTCATTCATCTCATATGACTTTAAACGCACATCTTTATTTTCTAATATATAAATTTTTCATACATTTGAAGTATATTTATTTATTTATTTTACCATATAATAAATATATTACTATTAAATTTATTCCATATATATTATAGATGTATATATGATATACCTTGTATTTTACTCTTGTTCTCTCACTAATTTTAAAACAAATAAATGAATAAAATATTCTTAATTATTTTTCCAAAACTGAATTTAAGGACTATCTTTGGATACACTCTGAGAGTTACTTAACACATTCCACTCGAGTAACCAAAACTCTTACCTAGAATCTCATTGGTTCGCAAATCAAAATAGAGTTTACATTTAGGGTGTGTTTGGTATGAAGGAAAATGTTTTCCAATTTTCTCATGTTTGGTTGGGCTAAATGTTTTGGAAAATGTTTTCCAAATCAACTCATTTTCCTCAAATTTAAGGAAAATGACTTCCCTTCTAAACTTAACGAAAACATTTTCCAAAACTCTCTTCCAACTTCAAATTACAATTATTTTTTTGTTGAAAAAATCAATTTATTTTGTCCCTACCCTCAAACCACC
>NW_006238940.1:2398991-2434490 GCF_000226075.1 Solanum tuberosum | reverse complement strand
ACCCCCCAAAAAAATTAAAGTTTGTTTTTAAAAACTATTTTCAATTTCAAAATTTATTTTCTGCTCTAGTAAAAATAAAAGATATTTCTCAAAAATATTTTTCATTCATAAATCAAACACTAAAAATCTTTTCCGAAAAATATTTTCTACTCACCAACCAAACATGAGAAAATAAGTCAAAAATCAACTTGTTTTCCAGGAAAACATTTTCCATGGAAAACATTTTCCTTCATACCAAACACACCCTTAAATTATTCAAAAATGATTTCCTAATTTTTTTCCCTTAAAATTAGGTGGTGACTCTAAATAATTTTAAAAATCAAAGGAATAGTCATTTTATGTTGCAAACTATTTTGACCAGTTCAAAAGTGTTTATGCATGTATTGTTTTTCTCTTCGCTTTGATTTAACAAGAACCCGCATTAGAACTCGTCTTATTCCTACTTAACTAACCACGGGGGTAACGAATGGGAAAAAAGATTATACAACGAAGTTCGAGGCTATCAACCCTCATCTAATAGTTTGAACTGATTAAGGGATAGTTTATTTGGAATTAAAGATAAGGATTAGTAAATCATACACCTGTAGACATACCAAGTTACGTGGTGAAATTCATTTATTTAGGTGGCTATCCACTTTGGTGATAATTAACTTATTAATCTAGCATGCTACACACAAGACAAGGTTACTACTGTAAGGTTCTACTGAGTTAAGGATTCGTGGGGAACACTTACACCCTAGTTTCGTCTTATATTGAATTACAATAAGTCAAATTGTTGCTTGCTACTTGCGAACATTGCATTCAATTACTTTTATACAAAACTCCTCTTTTAACGAAAATAATAAGACTAAGAGCGTGAATAATGTCAATTGATCTAAGTCTGAACCTAATTCCTTGTGGGATCGACCCTAACCTATGTTAGGTTCTTTATTTAGACAACGACCATATTATACTTGTTTTGCGAGGTGTAATTTAGGTGTATCAGTGTCACATATGAAATGATAGACACCGGTACCTCGTGCAAACAAACAATCTCCCGAGTGTAAATCCTAGCTAACCTCTCTGAACTGTAGGTAGTCTGAACCGGCAGAAAGTGCATAGACTTGGTCAATCGTTCCACGATGACCCAAATAGCAAAAAATCTCTGGAAAGTACATGAAAATCCTACCACAAAGTCCATAGATATCAGCTCCTATTTTCACTTCGGAAATGGGTAACCACTAGGTCAAACCATCTGGCCTCTGGTGCTTATACTTCACTTGCTGATAGTTCAAGCATCTAGCCACAAACGTCGCAATGTCCCTATTAATACCACACCACCAGTAGTGTTGCATCATATCACGATACATATTCGTCACACCGGGATAAATAAAGTACCTAGAACAATGAGACTCCTCCAGAATCAACCTAACCAAATCTCCAACTTTAGGAACACATATACGACCCTCGATCCTCAAAACACCTTCAAGATCTAAGTTCGTTTTCTTAGCCTTGCCTCTAAGCACCCTATCTCAAATCACCTTAAACCTCGGGTCCTCAAACTGCTATCCCCAAATCCGCTCCATCAAAAAAGACCTAGCATCTACACAGACCCTGCTGGACTCAGAAATATAAAGTAGAACCAATCGCTTGGCTAAGGACCGGATGTCCGAAGCCAAAGGTCGCTCCTCCACAACTAGGAATCCAAATTCCCCATGCTCACCGCAATCCGACACAAGATATCTACTACTGCATTTGTCTTGTCTAGGTGATAGAGGATCGTAGCATCATAGTCCTTCAGTAACTCTAGCCACCACTCTCTTAGATTAAGGTCCTTCTGACTGAAAATGTAGTGAAGACTATGGTGATAGTGAATACCTCACAATGAACTCCATTCAAGTAGTGCCTCCAAATCTTCAATGCAGAGACGCCAACTCCAAGTCATGAGTGGGGTAGTTCATCTCGTGAATCTTCGTCTGCCTAGAAGCATGACGTAAAATGCATTATAAATCACAATAATAAAAACTTGAAATATTTGAAAGAATACTAAAAATTGGTTTACTCTTGAGATTCTATATATGCCACATGAATTGGGACACATGGAGTAATATGTATTATTTAAAAATTATGTAAAAAACACTATAAATTATAATAATTAACAACTTAAAATATTTAAAAACCATATAAAATTTTGGATAATTTTCTAAATTCCAACTGTCTCATATAAATTAAGAGTGGGAGAGTATATTGGATCTGTGCTGGCATGGATTTCCTTATCTAATATATATAATATAGTATAAGAGAGAATAAACAAGCACCTCGTGATAAACATGCTTGCTTACCATGAGGGCATTTTCGGTATTATTCAGATTAATGCTAAAAAGGTCTTGTAAGTTGAGCCATCAAAAGTTGTACATTAGTTCTAGTTGACGAAACAAATGAAAAGACAGTTTGTTAATCACATTTATGTCCCTTTTTATTATTATTATTATTTTATAATTCTTAATATCTACTGCAATGCGCGCATACAATTCTACCTTTGCGTTTCATATATTTTGCCCCTGCTTTTTAATTTTATTACAATAGTTGTCTTGTACATTTTGGTAAAAAGAGAGATATTTCATGTCTTTTATACAATGTTTATTAAAGTGACAAATATCTCACAATTCAACTTTTGCATGTTAAGTATATATTTTGCTCCTGCTTTACAATTTTATTAAAATAGCTATATTGTACATTTTGATAAAAATAGAGTGATTTTCATGTTTTTTTTATAATCCTTATTAAAGTGCCAATTACCTCAATTGTTAGCTTCCTACATCTTCAAAAAAGTTATTTTACTTCTTCAACTTTTAACAACTATCATAAAGTATTTTCTCATTAAGTTAAAAATAAAAACAGACTTACTTTTTCATAATTATGTTATTGGAGTAATTTAATAACACTTAACATAATTATATTATAAATAATATTAATTTAACTTTGAAACTTATTAAAAATAATAAGATCACATAAATTAAAAATAAATGTGCTTAGCGCGGGCCAAGCACCACTAGTTGTTAAATGTAATGTGTTACACAAAAGTGGGTCTTCTTCGTCTACGTTGACTTGACTTGTGCATTAATCATACGGCAGAGAAGACTATGAGAAATATTCAAAGTCTCCTCCTAAAAGCAAAGACTTACTGTCGCGATTTACACGTTTATTCCTCGGTCTCATAGTAATTGAATATGGTATTATAAATAATTGTTTCATATTAGTTGTTCATCTTGATAAATAAAATAAATATTAATTAAAAAATTTATATACTACGTTTGCAGCTAATTCTTTTTTAAAGTATTCACATTTATTTGTAAAATCTCATACATCACTTCTATATCCCCTCTCGAATACATCTCTCCTATGTATCCGGATGTCATATCCCCTCTCTGATACATCTCTCCTATCTCGGATACATTTGATGTATCAGGAAGTCCAGTGTTGTATTTAAAATTCATAAATTTTAAGACATTTTTGTAATATGAAAAAGAGGAGAAATAATATAATTAGTTCTTACCACTATGGAATTTATGTAAATTACACCAATAAACGAAATAAACAACAACCTTAAGGGTGATTACATTTTGATTATTTGAGTAATACAATTTTTTAAAAATATGGGCCCACCATAATTTGAGTATTGCAATTTCCACAAAAAGATTGGAAGTTGTCAAAAAATGAGTTCCCACTTCCCACTAGTAGAAGCAATTCCATTGGACAAAGCAACGTAGAAAGACAATTTTGATTGGAGGAGATGTTATTAAGATAACAGAAGAGTAACGACTTGGTTATTAGCGTAATTTATATAAACGTCAAGGTCTAATTGCAAACAAAGTTTCTATATAAGTAGGCCTAGCTAGCCCAAAGTTTTTAAGGGAAGCAAATGGGTTGTCTAGTAGTTTTGCTACTTTTTACACTTGTCACTTGTTCAGTATGTGAGACCTTCTTTGAAGAACGGTTTGATGGTAAGCAGATAGATAATTTGTCTACCAATTGAAGTTGTATATTATATTGGAATTGTTCAACTGTTTAAGCTTGTGATTTGTGTTTCATGGAATAATTTATTCTTCAACTTATTATTGATTCTTTAGAAAAAAGCTTAAATATGTTATCGAATAAAAGACATTTTCTGTTTTTGTGAAAAGATGGTTGGCGGAACAGATGGGTGAAGTCTGAGTGGAAAAGCAGTGAAGGAAAAGCAGGCACATTTAAGCACACAGCCGGCAACTGGCCTGGTGATCCTGATGACAGAGGTTTCTTTCATCTCTCTTCTTATCTTCCTAATATATATGCTTTCAAATGCTACCTTTATTGCTTCTGCTCCTTTTCCTCCTTGCTCTATCCATAAATAAAACACTGAAGTCGTCTGGTGTGAGGTGTATAAAGCAGGCAGATCGGGTGTATCTAAGTTTGGTTAGTCAAGTAGAGGGTGTTTTTAAGGCTGTCAATAGCTAGCTCACAGACAAAACTAATAATTTGCATCAAGTTCAGGCATGTTTTCAATACTTCTTTCATGATTGATTTTGTATATGTTTGGGGTAAACACTTAGGACCAACCACAGCCTTCGAAACTCGCAGATAATGGGCCCGTATCTCTACCCTTCTCTACTTAGTTCTCGAACTAGTGACCTAAGTGTCTAAATATGCTAATTGCGAAGTCTCTTGAGGAGGTGTTGCTATCACAATATGATTCTTCAGAAGTAATGCTGCTGTTTTACTCTTTCCTGTTCTAATTATCTAAAACTAAAACACTATAAATTTACAATATTTAGATTATTTCTGGTAATTGATACATAAAAAATACATAGGACTATCGAATTTGACCAATCAAGTAAAAATGTGAAGGCTTAAATGAATAAATCTTTGTTGTTTGAGACAGGACAAGAAACTTCACAAAACTTTTCTGTTTGCATCTCAAAACTCTTCAAGAGCTTAGATTCATTTATCTAAATTTCTTTTTATTTTTTTGATGAAGTAATAATTTTTTGTTGTCGAAGCTAAAATAATGAAGTTGTCTCTTTATTTTATGATCTCTCATACTCAACCACCAGTCATGTTCTTCTGTTGGTTGAAGAGTTGAGTCACAAATTTAAGATAATAATGATTTTGCAGGTCTTCAGACAACAAGTGATGCCAAACATTTTGCTCTCTCTGCAAAGATACCGGAATTTAGCAATAAAAACACAACACTGGTTGTACAGTATTCTATAAAGTTTGAGCAAGATATTGAATGTGGAGGAGGTTACATAAAGCTTCTCTCTGGATATGTCAATCAGAAGAAATTCGGGGGAGACACCCCATACAGGTCATTTCTTGTTATGTTCAGAATCTGAAATTCCATTGTTCTCCCTTTAAGACATCCCATAATCTGGAGATATTTTGATTGACATAGGCATGTTTTTTCCCTTCCCTATGAAGGATGTTGTGACTTAGCACTACCCCTTAGCAGCGCAACACTTTGTTTTTCTGGCTGTGTTACCTATGGACCTGATTAGCTTACGATCGCCCGTTGGGTACACATATCTTGTTCATCATAATATGCATGAGTGGAATTTGTACACTGAATATCTTAGTTCTAAGAGTTATTGATAAGTTACTAAAAATAATTAAAGACGAAAAGTAGTGTGAGGTTGATGAATTAATTTCCTTATATGTCAGAGGGGACAGCTGCAACTATTTTCCTGATCTAAATTTGCAAATCTTTTGTGTTGCTGCAGTTTTATGTTTGGACCAGATATATGTGGTACACAGACGAAGAAACTTCATGTTATACTTTCCTACCAAGGCCAGAATTACCCCATCAAGAAGGAATTAGAATGTGAAACAGACAAATTAACACATTTCTACACATTCATTCTTAGACCTGATGCATCATACAGCATCTGGATTGATGGTCGAGAAAGAGATTCTGGAAGTATGTACACAGACTGGGACATACTTCCTCCCCGCAAAATTAAGGCTGTAAATGCAAAAAAGGTATACTATCTGGAGGTTAGGTGATTTTGGGAAACTCAGGAATACCTAACTGCCTTCCATCCCTTTACTACTTTGTTAAGATTTTGGTTCTTCTATGGTGTTTTACCCCGCACTTGTTTTCCTTGCTTTATAGCCTACTGACTGGGATGATAGGGAATATATAGAAGATCCAAATGATGACAAACCTGAGGTAATTTATAATGTATGCGTTTAGGTTTCTGTAGGTTTTATCAATTTGCCTTGGATTATGGCTTATTTGGATCTTTTTACTCCAGGGATATGATTCTATTCCGAGAGAGATTCCGGACCGGAAAGCTAAAAAGGTTAGTTTGCAACTGGAACATAATTGATGGAAACCATGTTCATCACCTGCATTGTGACTGAGGTTCTATGAGTTCCTTTTCGGTCATATGGTCATTATAGAAAGGCTTTTTCATCTACCTTTACAAGTATCAATTTTTTTTTATATATAGCTTTTTCATAGGATATATATATTAAATATCAAAAAAATTGTTTTCTTTGATCAGCCTATTAACTGGGATGACGAAGATGATGGTATGTGGAAGGCACCCAAAGTACCTAATCCAGCATACCGGGGTGCATGGAAAAGGAAGGTATGATGCAAAAATCTTTTTCAATGGTTAGTTATTAAGAATGAATGGTTTAAGTTAGAACTGGAATATCTAAAAATTTATTTTTATGATGCAGAAAATTAAGAACCCCAATTATAAAGGGAAATGGAAGATCCCCTGGATTGACAATCCAGGTAATGAATGTTTGCTATCATATCATACTGCACGTGACACTGCTATGAAGTTTTAGGAGAAAATCGGAAAACAAAACCTGATCTTTCTCTTTGTTTTCAGAATTTGAAGATGATCCTGATCTCTACGTGCTGAAGCCAATCAAATATGTTGGTATTGAAGTTTGGCAGGTGACTATCTTATTCTTAGGCAATGTCGTCTACTATCTTTTTCTTCGGCAATGTCGTCTTTTCTGACTAGCCTACTCAGCATTTTTGTAATATATATAGTAAAAAGTGGATTGTAATATGTTGGAGTGCAGGTAAAGGCTGGTTCTATTTTTGATAACATTCTGATTGGCGATGATCCAGATTATGCAAACCAAGTGATTCAGGAAGTGTTTTCCCATAGGGAGGTCTGTACTTGATCCTCTATCCTTTACTAGTAATTTGTAGCTTGATTTCTCTGGTAGTACTTAAAGAATTTCTTAAAACATTTTGTTAGGCTGAAAAGGAGGCTTTTGAAGAGGCAGAGAAAGTGAGAAAAGCAAAAGAGGAAGAGGTAACAGTTCTTGCTTATCACTAACATTCTACCTAACCTTCTTTTGCTGATGCATAAGTTCTAAAATGATTGGAAATTCTTAGGAAGCTCAAAGATCAAGAGAGGAAGGTGAGCGGAGGAGACGAGAAAGGGGTAGGGACAGACACCGGGACAGATACAAGAGGGTTAGTATTCTCATATATTCATATTTTTGAATATGCGTTTTACAGTAGTTTCCTCCCAAAATTTGATACATTTTTGCTTCACATTGTTATGATATTGTAATATCTAATTATTGATTTAACACTTTTCTCCAGCGCTATCACCATGATTATATGGATGACGATCATGTAAGCTCATACTTCTTTTTCTTCTCTCCCCACTTATTCCACCCCGACTTATTCTGTTGACGTCTTATTGTCTTTACATGACTGGCATTCACATTGGCTAACTGGCAGTCTCAATAGATGTGTACTAATTGAAAGTCTCAAAAGATGGTTAATTCATTCTAAAAAGATATTTTGAAATTGTTATGGAGTTGAAATTCTTTTTCTTAAGACGTAATGTGGTTCTAAACTTTGATGAATATCACCACTCTATTTATGGCTTCTGTCTGAAAGGTTGATCCTCTTAAACGGATAGATTCCTTGGTTAGTTATGTCGCAAGTACAAATGGCAGATTTACAGCAATATTGAAATTTGCAGTCATATTCAATACAACTTATAATGTTAATATAGTTTACTTAAAATCAGAGGTTACTGAAACAAATGATGAACATAATTAAGGTTTGGTAGATGAATTATTGTGCCTTACACCTTTGGTGACATCAGTTGCTCTTCTGGTTTTGCAGGATGAACTTTAATTTGGTGTTAAGACCATATACTGCATTTTCCAGCATGGAGACAGATACATTTGGGTTTATTGTGTTCCTCTTGTTATATTTTGCTCTTATTGTAGCTGTATTTTTGCAAAACACTAAGGTGTTAGATAAAAAGTGCATTTGTATCTCTAAAACTATTAATTATATTTGAAAGTTGAGTGTCAAAGCTTTGGCTAGCGTGAGTGATTTTCGAAATGTATTTCAGGACAATGATATTCACTGATATTTATTCGTTCATGCCCTCGGGGATGTTCATATTGAACAATTTAACTTGCCAATTATCTAAACATATTTTGAATGCATCATCAGTACTAAAAACAAGACTAATCAATCTTGTTCCATAAAACCAATAATCTTGATCAATGGAGGATCAGTACTCAAGTCGCGACAGAGACAGAAGTTGCATGTTTGGATGATATTGAGAACTTATAATATGCAGTAATATGAAAATTTTCGTATAGATGTCCAGAATTGAATGAATTGACAAAGATAATTCCATCACAATGCGGTATTAAAGGTACTTCAAATTGTTTTTTTTCAGAGCCAAACATGTACTAACATGATTCATATTAATAGAAGATTTTGTTGGGCAAATCATTACATATGGACAATTGGACATGGCCACGATTTATAAAAGCAGACCTAGGGTAACGGTGTTGGTGGACTTACTATTAGAATTTCATAAGTCTTCAATGATAGAAATAGAGAAGACGAGGCCACACGGCAATACAACAAATCTTTATATATACTAAAAGAGAATTCTAGGTCCGCCTATGTGGCGCTCTCACAGATCAGCATTCTTATATAACCCTTCTTAAAAGTCATAACCTTATAGAAAAGTCATATTTGTTTTGGTCAAATTTTGGCCGAGCTTTTTATTAAAGAGGGAAAGTAAGAAATTACAAGACTAATTTGGGCCTAATGCCCAAATCCAATAAACGATACTATGAAAAAAAAGAAAAAAAACACAAAGGCATAGAAGTCCAACCCATCAGATTCCCATCCCTTAAACATATCCCTAGAAAATAGGGTTCCCACAAAACGCCTCGCTCTCTTCCTTTCCTAATTTCACCTCCTCGCTTCTTTCTATCAAACCTTTTCCATTCTGAGCTATGTTCCCACTTTGGTTGAACAAAGGATTCCGCCTCCTCTTACTGTGGATCATTAACATTATGATGTGGATCTTCTTGCAAGCTTGGATTTTAGCTATCAATAGTAATAGTAAGTATTTTCTGTTGAAGGAAGCCTGAAGCCTGATGGAACAAGTCCATTGAAGTTGGCTGACGAGTTAGAGTTAGAGTCATACTAGGACTAGACTACTAAATCCTAAGTTATGTACGATTAAGCTACTATATAGTGTAGGAGTCGACTAGTACTCAGGTAAATACTATATTTGTGTTGTAGTAGGATTCCTAGTACAACTAGAATAAGACTATTAACCTATATAAGGAGCATTGTAACTCAACATTATTTTTATCAATACAATCCTTGATTTCTCCATACTTACATGAGATTTCTACATGGTATCAGAGTAATAAAGTTTTTCCGCTCTTTAATGTATTAGATCAAAACCAAAACAACCACAATTGCCCCTTCTACCAACACTCTTTCGACCTCTTCACTTCATCATCTTATTTCGTCCTGCTCCATTAAACTTAAGCCAACGAGCTATCTTATATAGAGGACATAAATGTCTCAGTTGATTCAAGTGATGATATTAACCTACCTCATCACAGAACAACCCTTAAGTACCTGTTCCACTTAACATACTATTGAGAAAGTTGTAGCAGGCGAGAAGGGTGCAAAAGACAACACCATTGTTGATGAATGGGAGGAAAATGATGTGTTTCTAAGGAGTTGGATCTCAGGCACCTTGACAGAAGAATAGGTTGCTCAACTGCCAAGAAGATGTGGGAATGCTTGGAAGAAGCTTATCTTCAAGAAACAAAAGATAAGGCGTTCCAGCTCAAACAACAACGACAAAGTGTGAAACTAGGAACCAAAACAATTGATGAATATATTAAGGAATTCAATGGCATATGTAATGGCCTTGCAGCCATTCACAAGCTTGTAGATGAAGATAGCAAAGTGATTAATTTTTCTGTAGGTCTGGGTCTTAAGTACAAGACCTTGAAGACTGTCATGATAGGTAAGGCACCATATCCTACTCTTAATCAATTTGTTAATGCTCTCAGGGGTTTTGATATGAGGGAGGATGAATAAGAAGTGCCCCAACAAAATCATAACATGGCATTCTCTGCCCAAAGGGGAAGGGGAAGAGGAAACTACTCTCAAAGAAGAGGAAACAATAACTTCAATTCCAGAGGAAGAGACTTCAAGCCTGTTGGACAAGGAACAGGTTCTTATAATAGTAGAAACGAACCAGGTCCTCAGAACAGTCCTTCAAGTGGAAGTCATGAGAGGAACAATATTGATGCGTGTCAAATTTGTGGTAGGAATAACCATACTGCTCTTAAGTGTTTTTTATAGGTGGGATTACTCTTACCAAGCCACAGATGAGCTACCACAAGCATTAGCTACTACTAATCTACAAAACACTACGGATGGCACCTTGTATGTGGACTGAAGAGAAAGTAGCCATATGACACATAACTCAGGTATCCTAACTGATCTTAAACACTACAATGGGCCAGATAAAATCATTATTGGGAATGGATCAAAGTTATACATAACACATGTTGGGAAATATTCGGATTAGGTCTAAAGTTAAAAGAAGCTCTTGTAGTTCCTAAGATTAATAAAAATTTACTCTCAGTTAGTAAGCTTGCAAAGGATAATTGTTGCACTCTTGAATTTGATGAAATAACTTTGTTGTAAAGGACAACATGACAAGGACATTGATGACCAAGGGATCTAAAAGGAATGGACTCTGTTGCTACCCAATATACACGCAAGTGTACGAGGTCACTCAAGTAATATAGATTCTTAAAGAAACGATTTATCATTACCAAGGGACTTATGATCAACTTATATCTAACACTTAACTCTATAAATAAACTAAAAGTAACCGTTTTCAGAGGTGGTGATGGTTGCTAACTACTACTACTAATTACGCAATAAATAAAAGTAACCAGGATTGAACGACTTTAAGATGATGTTTCAAGCAAGTAAAAGACAATTTCAGGGCAGCAAGATTTAATGAATCTCATGTATCATATTCTCGGCTTAGAACTAATTTTAGTTGTCAGGTTACTGGTTTACAGGGTTAATTGTATGAGTCGGGTATCAAACCTCTAGTTGCCTACTCCAGTTAGTAGTCTAACTACATCATTGAGCGGAAATAAATGTGCCTAACTGGCGAGCATTTATATTTCATCCCGTTTCGTAACCAAGCAAGTTGTTCGTCCGGGCGTCACTCCTAAACACAAAGCACCTCAATCAAATGGGTCAATCGAGCTCTCTATATTCTATGGTCTATCTAACCCCTCCTCACTCAATTTTAAGATTATACAATATATTTATCTTATGGTGATCAAGCACAAATTACTAAAACAAGAATATAGAAGTAACATATAATGACAACCAAGAATTAATTCAAAAAGCCTTTAAATAATCAATAATCAATTCGTAGCTAAAGCCCCAGAACTAGGGCGTTTAGCCAATCATACTATTAGAAAACCACAAAATACAATTTTTCATGCAATTTCCGGAAAATAGAAGAGTTAGAAGATCAAAACCTATTACAAACGATGGAACTTGCTCTTGAACACCAATAAAAAGTCGAACCTCCACAATGTATCCCTAAGGGTCTATTTATAATATTTGTGAAAATTAGAGTCTAGATCTACTTCAACAAGGACTCCTTTTTAAATCAAATTACGCTCAAACGTCCGCAAAGCTATGGGGCATCGCGCCTAGCAGGCTGGCGCGCCGCGCTGCCAGTGCGCCAAAAACAGGCTCCAGTAAAATTGGGCCTAGCGCATCGCGCCCTTTTTGCGCCAGTAATGCTGGGGTGCCGCGCCACCCTTTCCTCCTGGCGTCCTTTTTCGTCTTCAACTCCTTTTCCTTTCTTGCATCAATCACTGTCACACCCCTTTTTGTGCACGGGCGAAAGGGTTTTTCCAATTTAAGTGACGTTATAGATTAAGGATTATTTTATTTTTTATTTCAGAGTCGCCACTTGGAAATGAGTTGTGGTGTTCCAAGTCACCTTTTCGAATCCCTAATCAATAGGAAATGACTCTTTTAGTTTTGGTCTACGAACCAGAAATTCGGGTAAGGAATTCTGTTGACTGAGGGGAAGGTATTAGGCATCCCTCAAGTCCCGTGGTTCTAGCACGATCGCTTATATTAACTTATACTTATTTTTACTATTTTTGGATATATTGTGTCTACAAGCCATGGTTTGCTTATTTTTTAATTGTTGAATTTTTATTAGTCTTAAATCGGATGCATAACTACATTCTCGATCTTGACATTTGGAGACATAACTATCTTCCCCTCTCGAGTTCATCACACCTAATAATCTCAATTTACACCTCTTGGTTTGAATTAACAAAATTAATTATTAAAATAATTTGGCCAAGGTGTGTAACCACATCCTTGAATTTGACCAAGGTGCGTAATCGCATCCTTGAGTTTCTTAAGTATCTCAAAAAGATTTGGAACCACATTCTTAATTGAGATGAAATTTAATTATTATTACTCATAAAATGTATAATAGAGCCTAATAAATACCTATGATTATATTAAAACAGTCTAAAAAAAAATAGTAAAATCTTAAAGTGACCAAACTTTTCTACATTTAACTTATCACCTGCCCACGAAATATTAAATTCAATTAATTACATTGTCTTATTAACATGATAGTACTTACAGTTTCTAGCAAAACAGAATGTCATTAGTTTATAATTTTTTAATATAATTATTAATTTACAATAAAGCATAACTAAATTTAAAAAAAACACTAAATGCACACTTTAACTAATAATTAATGACATATGTGGCTATATCTAATTTAACAAATATTTTTGCTTAAACAATGAAGCGGCTTTATTATTTGCAAGTGATCACCCCAAAATCTAATATCCTGAATTAATGGACTCATAAAAGAGCCCTTTTAGAAATAAAAAAACCTAACCTTTATATTCACACAACATTTGAAACTGGCATTAGATCTATGACCTATAGAATACCAAGAATCTAAAACACTTTGGATGATAACGATTAAATCGTATAAGAAATGCATTTTATTTTTTTTACTAAAAAAAATAATGATTTTTAAATTGTACTATCAACGAATAACTCAAAACTATGTGAATTGATCAAATTAATTATCAGCAACCCATGAATCACGTTTCGGCTTGATAGAATAGAGCGAATAAAGAAAAATATTGATTCCTTAGTGAGCAAGAAGCGATATACGTTATATCATATTTAATCCAAATACAACAATACAAATATTTACATGTATTTCAATAGTATATTGGCAAAGCTAAACACACATAAAATCTGAATAACTTTATAACATTGGAATCAAATCTTGAAAAATCGTGACATTAAATTAAACCAAGAAGAAATAAATGTTACCTCTTATGAAGATTAAACCACGAAAAACAATGCCTAAAAATCTACTGATTTCCCAAAAATATTAATAATAGAAGACTTTTGGATCCGTGAACTTGAAGCCGTCAAAAACTACAACTCAATTCCTTTTTTTCAAATTTCCATGTGCTTTTCTTGTTTTTGTTTCGGTAATCTCTGAGTCCTATTTGTGTGTTGTGTTGTATATATATAGGAGAGGTTTTTTTTTTCTGCAGATACGTGGGCGTATGGGTCTCCCCTTTTTTATGGATTCCTCTTTTTTTATTTTTTAGTCGTGTGTGTGTATAGGGGTGACTGTTTGTGTTGCTGATGGTTTCGTGGGGATGTGGTAGGATAGGGGTGAGTATATTGGGTTTGTAGGGTATGGGAAGTTGAGAGGAAGTGGGAGTATAACTTACTGATGGTTTCTTTTCTTTTCTTATTTATTTATTATTATTATTATTTATTTTTAATTTTGAAAATAAGTCAAAAGCTGTTTTTTTTTGTTCTCCTTTTCCTTCTTTGTTTTTGTTTTCTACGTGTAGTATGTTTTGGATAGGAGTAGGAGTGGGGTGGGTTTGTTAGATTATTTAGGTTATTTTTTATTTTAGTTTTAGTTTTAGTTTTATTCTACTTTTAAAAGAATAATAATTAATTACAAATAATAAATTATAATAACATATCAACTAATTATTTAAAATTAATAAAAATCTAAGAAAAAGTCAACTAGCTATGTATAAAAAAAAACAATTAAATAATACTAGCTTATTTATAAAAACTTAATTTCAAAAATAATATAGATTTTTTGTAATCTTTCATTTCTTTTTAAACAATTGAAAATAAAACTTACCTTAAAAAGGGATTCTAATTTTGTTGCTTTCAAATCTTTTAAAATAAACTCAATAAAATAAGAGAAAAGTCAAAATATTTAATTTATATTTATAAAAATATTTCAGCTCTAAAAATGGTGTAAAATTTTAAGTTCGGTCAAAAATTACATGTCTATAGTTTGCCCTTCTTTGACTGGAAACACAAAGAGTTTACAGACAAAGAAGTAGACAATGTGACAAGTTTTGACCGGACTCTTATTCGAAAAGAAAAATATGCAACCGAGTCCTAGTTTTGGACATCCTACATATCTCGGGCTATAAGGGAATCAGGTCACGTGTAGTTCAAGGAGATGAAATGATGAGTTGGAAGTCAAGTGAGGTCCTCTTGAGGCTCCAGTTCGCGACTCCTATTGTTACATGAATATAAAAGATGAAAAATTTAAAGGAAATACAAGTACACGACCCTATCTATGTGGCTTCTCTTGAACCTTGACTTGAGTCTTCGTCCTTCTTGAGTTATTAGATATTGATTTTCATCTCAAATGAGTTCAAAGGTAAACATCTTTCTCCAGGTAGGTTCCTTTGACTGTTTTCTTTTTTTAGAATGAGCTCCTGCTTCTTCAATTGAAATTGAGCTTGAAAATTATACTCTTTTCCATCCAAGATCCTAAAGTGGAAATGTGGATTGACCCCATTCTATCACTAGATTCCTGAAATTAAAACAAACAAAAATAATAACACAAAATTTTACCCCAGTTTATATATAAGAAAATTTGTGAGAGAAATAAAAGATGGTGCTTAGCTTTTAATCGAGACTTTGAACGATTTGAGCTTTGTCGCGATGTACTCTTCAGAGGGCTTATCCATGTTTACACCAACTCCATTCTTCATGATGAACTGGTTAAATCCAGGAGGGTCCTTGCTATACTACGTCCCCTTGTTTAGGAGGGTCTTTGCTATACTACGTCCTATTATTCAAGAGGGTCCTTGCTACACTACGTCCCGTTGTTCAGGAGGGTCCTTGCTACACTACGTCCCATTGTTCAGGAGGGTCCTTGCTATATACTACGTCCCATTATTCAGGAGGGTCCTTGTTACACTATGTCCCATTGTTCAGGAGGGTCCTTGATACACTACGTCCCATTGTTCATTAGGGTCTTTGCTACACTGCATCCCATTATTCAGGAGGATCCTTGCTACACTACATCCCATTGTTCATGAGGGTCCTTGCTATATACTACGTCCCATTATTCAGGAGACTATGTCCCATTGTTCAGGAGGGTCCTTGCTACACTAAGTCCCATAGACTAATAAGACAAATAAAACACTTACCCAATATGGACTATAATTTTTGTGCAATGTTGCTATTTAGCACTTCGTAGACTGAATTGAACATCTAGGTTTTTGGATCTTTGATCTCGAAATAACTTGTGCCCCTACTTCAACAAAGAAAATTTGTGAGTTTAAAAATGTGGTGGTTGGTTTGTGGTTTTGCCTTTCGACGAGGATTGCTAGCACCTGTCATGTTTTACTTATTTCTAAATGGCCAGTGCTCGTCATTGATTGACTGTATTTTACCCAAATTTGCTTACTTTGAGGGACTTAAATCTCATATGTGCCTTCGTTTCACGCTACTTATTGTTTAGCCTTCATTAAATCATGGACTTTTCTGAATCCAAAACTCATCGACAAATGATAACTCATTGGCCTGATGTTTTGCCTTGTACAAATCCAGAGTTGGTTGCAAGTCTTGAAATCCTTTCTCGCCTTCTTGACACAGACTCAACTCAAGGACATATGAAGCAAAGTGATGAAAAGTGGAAGAAAAATATATACTACACAAGAATAAAAGAAATGGTTCGAAGAAGAATCTCTTTTAGAGAGGGGAAGAAAGAAAACTTATCTGAGTGTGGTAGCCGACTCTACTGATCATGACATGCAATTTGAATTGATTACCCGATTTGTCCATCAAATTATTCATCAACCATTATTGATCCTCTAAATTTTTATGTGGGGTCTCAACCTTTACTGAAGTCATAACCAATTTCAAACCCTTATTCGCCTTATGATGTCCATGAGGGTTTTTGCCACTAAGACTCTTTCATTTTGATTCCTTCAACTCACATTCGCCTTATGGTGCCCGTTAGGGTTTTCACCAACAAAACTCTCTCATTTCTCTCAACTCACATTCGCCTTATGGTGCCCGTTAGGGTTTTCACCAATAAGACTCTCTCATTTTTTTATTATTATTTTTTCACTACTCACTTTCGCCTTACGGTGCCCACTTAGGGTCTTCACCAATAAGACTCTCTCCTTTTTTTTCACAGCTCACTTTCGCCTTATGGTGCCCACTTAGGGTCTTAACCAATAAGACTCTCTCATTTTTTTATTTTTTATTTTTCACTTTCGCCTTACGGTGCTCACTTAGGATCTTCACCAATAAGACTCTCTCATTTTTTATTTCATGAAAAAGAGTATGGTATCATCGTTCGTACCCTTGGCATACTTACTCTTGACATTTCAAAGGTTGATCCAAAGGTCTTTCTTTAATTGAAACACGACTTTTATACAAGGTTAGAAAGAAATGACAAGATGGAGGGTCAAATACGACTTTAAATGATGGGATTGACGTTAGCTTTGGGATAGAAAATAAATAAATAAAAATAAAAAATAAAAAATGACTTTTGCCCCAGTTTTTGCAAATATGGAATTTTGGATTTTTTATTTGGTTAGACCGAACCCAATGCCAGGGTTGCTTACCTATCTTGCCAAAACAAGAATTAGGTCAAACGTAGTTCATGTTGCTTGATTTTCTTCTCTTTTTTTTTCTTTTTTTCTTTTCTTTTTTTCTTTTCTTTTTTTCTTTTATATGGAAAAGCCAAGGATGCAAAAGAACCAAGAAAGTAAGGGTGAGAACATATGAATTAATACTTAGACACAGAACCAAGAATTTCCATTACATCAACCTTTGAAATGTCAAGTCCAAACATAAGGGTTTCTAATACCGAAAAATCACATCATATATAATAGGCAGAAGTACTCATTACCCCCCTGAACTTGAAGCTTTTTATACGGTGTACACCTAAACTAAATTCCGTTTTAATTACCCCCCCAAACTTGTTTATTCCTCCGTCGCGTACACCTTTTTCGTCCACCTACTCCTGTTGGGACTACACGCGCGCGTCAGCTGTCTAAATTGGTGATGTGGATTTCCACCTGGATAAATAATAGCCACCTGGATAAATTAATACTGCAATAAATAAATTTTTTAAATTTAAAATTCATAAAAGTGGTGATGTGGATTTCCACCTGGATAAATTAATATTGCAAAAAATAAATTTCTTAAATTTAAAATTCATTGTTTAAAAGTTATTTTTGAATAAGGGCTGATTTCGCGGAACTCCTTTTGGATTTGGGTTTTTCTAGACGTGAAGTTGGTCGATTAAATTTCAAATTTGTCTGAAATTCTTACCAAGTAAGTGTTAATCTTTGTTTCCTTTACTTTTCATTTACATTTTACCCTATTTTTCGTTTAAAATATGCCAAATATTAAAGAAAAATGGAGATTTTACGTTTTTTTTACCGTTGTAGCTTTGTGATGTGGCAAAAAATCACTTCCTCACGCGCCTAGTAGAGTGTGTTGTCAATTTCTACGCCAGGTGGACGAAAAAGGTGTACGCGGCAGAGGAATAAACAAGTTCGGGGGGGTAATTAAAACGGAATTTAGTTTAGGTGTACACCGTATAAAAGCTTCAAGTTCAGGGGGGTAATGAGTACTTTTGCCTATATAATATTCTGTCATTTTGCCTTCTATATCTGCTAAGTAAAGAGCACCATTGGATAATACCTTCTTTTCAATGAATGGTCCTTTCTAATTTGGAGAAGATTTGCCTTTGCCTTCAGCCTGGTGTGTCTCAACACTAATTGACCCTCTTTGAAATGTCTGGGACGCACCTTTTTGTTGTATGCTCATGCCATTCTTTTCTGGTACAATTGTCCATGGCATACTGATGTCAATCGCTTCTCATCAATCAAACTCAATTGCTCCAACCGTGTTCTGATCCACTCATCATCATCAATTTTAGCCTCTACAACAATCCGTAAGGACGGAATCTCAACCTCTGTAGGTATAACTGCCTCAGTCCTTTATACTAGCGAATAGGGGGTGGCACCCACTGACGTACGAACTGTAGTGCGATAACCCAACAAAGCAAAAGGCAACTTTTCATGCCATTGTCGAGAACCTTGCACCATTTTACGAAGTATCTTTTTTATATTTTTGTTAGCAACTTCTACAACCCCATTTGCTTTTGGGTGATACGGAGTCGAATTTCGATGCTCAATCTTAAATTGATGGCATACCTCTTGCATTAAACGACTGTTGAGATTTGCAGCATTATCGGTAATAATTACCTTTGGAATACCAAATCGACAGATGACGTTAAAATGAATGAAATCCACCACGAACTTCTTTGTCACTGACTTGAAAGTTATTGCTTCCACTCACTTTGTAAAATAATCAGTGGCCACCAGGATGAACCTATGACCATTCGATGCTTTTAATTCTATTGGTCCAATCACATCTATTCCTCATGCCACGAAAAGCCATGGAGCAGACATCGCATGCAACTCAGAGGGGGGAGAGTGTATCAAATCACCGTGTATTTGACATTCATGACATTTACAAACAAATTGGATGGAATCCCGCTCCATGGTGAGCCAATAATAACCTGCTAGAAGTATTTTCTTGGCTAGAACATATCCATTCATGTGAGGTCCACAAACTCTCGAGTGTACTTCAATCATGATTGTTGAAGCCTTTTTAGCATTTACACATCTTAGAAGACCCAAATCAGGTGTTTTCTTGTACAATATGCCTCCGCTTAAGAAAAACCCGCTAGCTAGTCGCCGAATAGTTCTTTTTTGATTACTAGTTGCATCCGACGGACATTCTTCAGACTGAAGATATGTTTTAATATCATGGAACCAAGGTTTACCATCAAATTCCTCCTCAACCATGTTGCAATAAGCATGTTGACCACGAATTTGTATATATAAAGGATCGATATGAGCGTCATCAGGATGTTGGAGCATCGAAGATAAAGTGGCCAATGCATCTACAATCTCATTGTGAACTCTAGGAATGTGTCTAAACCTTATCGACACGAATCGTTGACAGAGATCTTGTAAACAATGTTGATATGGTATGAGCTTTGGGTCACGAGTTTCCCATTCTCCTTGAATTTGATGAACTAGCAAGTCTGAGTCTCCTAACACTAACAGTTCTTGGATGCCCATGTTAGTAGCTAACCTCAAATCCAAAATGCAAGCTTCATACTCTGACATATTATTAGTACAATAGAACTAAGTTGGGTTGTTATAGGGTAATATTCCCCTGATTCAGACATAAGAACAGCTCCTATTCCAACTCCTTTTTTGTTAGAGGCACCGTCAAAGAACAACTTTCATCCTTGATTGTTATCGTGAATAACTTCATCGATACAAGATATTTCTTCGTCTGGAAAATAGGTCTTAAGTGGTTCTTATTCTTCATCAATAGGGTTCTCTGCCAAATGATCTGCCAATGCTTGAGCTTTCATTGCGGTCCGCGTCACATAGATAATGTCAAAAACTCTGTGAGTAATATTTTCCATTTCGCAAGCCTGTCCGTGGGCATGGGCTTTTGAAAAATATATTTTAACGGATCCATACGAGAAATGAGATAGGTAGTATAAGATGAAAGATAATGCTTCAACTTCTGTGCTACCCAAGTTAGGGCACAACACGTTCTTTCAAGAAGGGTGTACTTTGATTCATAAACGGTAAATTTCTTGCTGAGGTAATAAATGACCTGCTCTTTCTTCCCAGTGCCATCATGCTGACCCAATACACAGCCAAAAGAATTATCTAGTACTGACATATATAATATCAATGGTCTACCTGGTTTGGGAGGAACCAACACAGGGGGATTCGATAAGTAATTCTTAATTCTTTCAAAAGCCTCTCGACATTCTTCGGTCCATTCAACTGTGGCATTCTTTTTTAACAACTTTAAAAATGGGCTCGCAAAGTTTTTGTGAGTTTGAGCAATGAATCTACTGATGTAGTTTAACCTTCATAGAATGCTCATAACCTCAGTTTTGTTCTTTGCAGGTGGCAATTCCTGAATGGCTTTTATTTTTGAAGGATCAAACTCGATACCTCGTCGACTGACTATAAACCCCAAAAGTTTTCCTGATGATACTCCAAATACACATTTTGCAGGATTAAGCTTGAGATTATACATGCGGAGCCTTTCGAAGAATCTTCTTAAATCTTGTACATGATTTGACTGTTTTTTGATTTAATGATCACATCGTCCACATAAACTTCGATTTCTTTATGCATCATATCATGAAACATGGTTGTCATTGCCTTCATATAAGTTGCCCCTGCATTTTTTAACCCAAAAGGCATAACCCGATAACAATATGTACCCCATGGAGTGATGAAATATTTTTTTTCTACATCTTCATCATCCATAATAATCTGATGATAACCCACATAGCAATCCACAAAAGATGAATCTCATGTTTAGCACAATTATCCAACAAAATATGAATGTTGGGCAAAGGAAAGTCATCTTTTGGACTTGCTTTGTTCAAATCACGATAATCAATACACATTCGAACTTTGCTGTCTTTCTTAGGGACATGTATAATGTTGGCTAACCAAGAAGGATATTGAGCGACTCGAATGACTTCGGCCTCAAGTTGTTTTGTGATTTCCTCTTTAATTATTACACTCATGTCAGTTTTAAGCTTTCTCAGCTTTTGCTTTATCGGAGGGAACTTAGGATCAATCAGCAACCTGTGAACCACCATGTCAGTGCTTAATCCAGGCATGTCATCATAAGATGACGCAAAAACATTCTTGTAATAAAAAAGAGCCTGGATTATAACCTCATTTTGATGTCGAGCATGTACACTTATCTTAGTCTCCTTAATATTTTCATGATCCCCTAATTTTATCGTCTCAGTTTCACTCATGTTTGGGTTTGATTTATTCTCAAAATGTTTGAAATCCCTGCTTACTTATTCAAATACTTTGTCTTCATCATATTTGATTTCTTGACTTATTATTTCAGGATTAGGTCGAAGATTAGATTGGATTTTAAGATCTAGCGAAAAATTCTGCATATATGTCATATCACTAGAATAGGAATAGAAAGAACTGTATAGAAGAAAACAAATAAATATATTAGACTTAAATAAAAACACCATTACATCCTATTGAAAAGGAAAATAGAGAGCTTGAAATAAAACGACAAGACAAAATCTTAATTATAACCCTTGAATAAATCGGATAGCAGAGAGAAAAAGAAGACAGACTACCAAGACTCATTCTTAATGGGAAGAGGAATGGCCTCCCAATTGTTCAGCTGGACATCAGGACCAATGAATTGCACATCTCTGTCGCTAGTGCCTTCTCCGAGTTCAACCATATCAGCCTCGACAAATAAATCTTGAAAATAGTTGATCAATTCTTCGTGAACCTCCAGCACTGGCTCTGGATGTGGTGACTCAAAAGATTCTGTTATGTGGGATTTGATGAAAGATTTGTATATGGGTGGTATAGGCTTGGTAAGTGACCATACATCTCTCTTCTACTTCTTGGCCTTCATTTTGTCCTCGACTCTGGGCTTGTATCCTAAGCCAAAAGTACCAAGGCTCTTTTGTGGACTCACAGGATAAGCTCTCCCTTGCAAGAAGATCCCCAAGCCTTTACCTGGTTCAAACCTATGCTTCAACATTTCATTTACCATCATCACGGACGCCATGGGCAGTTGTGGTTTTGAAATGAGATTTCCTTCGAGGATATGCTCAACAACCACTACCTCAAAAGCTTAATAAACCAGTGCCTCATTCTCATTATTCGCCTTGATAAAAGGGAGGGAAGAGTCTTTGTAGACTGACAGATCCCCCTCACCATGAACAATCACCTCTTGTCGATCGTATACAAACTTAATCATTTGATGCAACGTAGAGGGGACTGCCCCAACCCTATTCACCCATGGTCTCCCCAACAATAGATTGTAGGATACATTGATATTCAGCACTTGAAAATTCACGGTGAAATCAACAGGCCCTATTTTTAGTACGAGCTCTATCTCCCCAATGGCATATATTTTTTACCCATCAAAATTTCTAACACATACGTTGTTGGGTCGTACCCTTTTGACACTAACATTCAATTTTTGTAGAGTCGATAAGGGACAGATATTTGCTCCAGATCCTCCGTCAATTAGAACTCGAGTGACATATGAAAGCTCACACTTTACAGTGCTATGAAGGCCTTGGTTATGTCTCGTACCCTCCATGGGTAGTTCATCATCTGAAAAGGTGATGCGGTTTACCTCAAAGATTCTCCCAACAATTTTCTCTAACTGACTCACTATAACTTCATTAGGAACATGTGCTTCATTCAGAATCTTCATTACAGTTTTACGATGTTCATTTGAATGTATTAAAAAAGACAACAAAGAGATTTGGGCTGGGGTTTTCCTTAACTGTTCCACAATGGAGTAGTCTGACAATTTCATCTTCCTTAAGAACTCCTCCGCCTCCCCTTCAGTGACTGGACTCTTAACTTGCATTTGGTCATTTTTATTTTTCCTTAATTCAGCTGGGGCTTAGCATCTTCCCGAACGGGTAATTCCTCCTACTTCATCTACTTCTTCATTGAATTTTTTCCCTTTGTATGTCACGATGGTGGGCTCATAATTCCAAGGGACAGCCTTGGGATTAGTCATTGGAAGTTGGGACACTGGCCTAATGATCACAGGTGGAATATGGGCTCCTTGCACGACCAAGATAGGCTTGTTTGGCCCTCTTGGAATAACCAAACTTGCCTCTCTTTGACTTGCCCAAACATCTTCAAGCGCTCCTTTCACAGTTAGGATGTGGGTGTTTGATGGGTTCAACCTTTCCGACCTCCTTTCTGCCCTTGAAGGCATCGTTTTTGTCAAGTCAACAACATTCGCCGAATTTTCTATGCCAGTTCCAACCTTAAGGATTGGCTTGTATGGGACTGCAACTTCTTCGCAACCATTCATCATTTCTAACATGTTTGTTTCAGTATGCCTGGGCAATGGATTTTGATTGATGTTTGATCTATTTGGGCTTTCAACTATAATTCGATGAGTATCGATCAAATCTTGAATTGCCTTTTTCAAGTACCAACACCTCTCTATGTTGTGCCCTGGGGGATCAGAACAATAGGCGCAGTGTTGAGAATAATCTAGATTTCTTGGGGGAGGATTTGACATCTTTCTTTCAATAGGACTCAAAACATTCAACGTCCTTAATTTTTTAAACAAGCTAGCATATGATTCTCCAATAGGGGTGAATTCATCCTTAGCTCCATTTCCCCTCTTGTATTCTTTTCTAGGACGAAAAGGAAGTCTAACAGTATTTTGGTGAATTTGTGGGGGTGGTGGATGATTTTGAGGAATTGGGGCACATCATTGCGGATAAGAAGGGGAGACAATTGGATGTGCGCTGAAAATGGGATATGGAGAGTATGGGATGGGATATTGTGGAGTTTGGGGAGGAAAATAGTGTTGCGGGGGTTTATCTTGGACATAGGTCTGAGGCGCTGATACAACCGTAGCTACATCCTCCCTTCTCTTCTTCCCTCCAATATTTCCAGGACCATTTTGAAGCACTTGTGTTGTGGCTTTTAAGGCAACTTGGCTTACAATCTTTCAAGACTTGATCCCATTTTCCACCATTTCCCCAACCTTAATAACTTCAGTGAATGTCTTCCCGACGGCAGAAAGCAAGTAGTGAAAGTAATCAGGTTCTTGCGCTTGGAGAAAAACGTCAATCATCTCTGACTCCTTCATTGGTGGTTTAACCCTAGCAGCTTGCTCCCTCCATCTAACGGCATATTCACGAAAAAAATTTGTGGTCTTTTTTCTCGTGTTGGCTAATAAGGAGCGGTCTGGCACAATGTAAATATTATATTGGAATTGTTGCACAAAACATCGAGCCAAATCATCCCATGTATGCCAGTTGACAATATCCTGATCTATGAACCATTCGGATGCAATTCCCACTAGGCTTTCCCCAAAATAGGCCATAAGCAACTCTTCTTTGCCCTATGCACCCCTCAGTTGATTGCAACATCTCTTCAAATGAGCTATAGGGTCTCTGTGACCATCGTATTTCTCAAACATTGGAGTTTTAAAACCAACAGGCAAATGGACGTGGGGAAACATGCACAAATCGCTGAATAAAATGCCTTTGTGGCCCCCTAGTCCCCACATATCTCTTAAACTCTATTCCAAACTCTTCATTTTCTTAGTCATTTCTTCATGTTCCTAGTTCTTAACTGGCTTCTCAATTTTGAAAGGGGGACTATATTGATGAGTCTGGGGATAAGAGCTTGGAATTTTAAGGGCCTCTTCAGGGGTGTAGCCATGGTCACGAAGAACTTGGGATGAATGTTCATTTTTGGATTTGGGCACCATTGTTGGATTTGGAATGCTATTAGTCAGCATAGTTGGCATGAAGAGGGGATTACTCATCATAAGTGCACTCAAAGGGCACAACGTAGAAGTCCCAGAACATTGGATGTGTTAGTACAGGGGACGAATCCAAGTGGATAAATGGGATCATTTGTTGACACTTAGATAGAGGGCGGCATGTTTGTATTTAGATAGTCGTGGATTGAAGACGGCGGAGCTTGTCCACTTGTCCAAGCTTCATATATCTCTGTCATTTGTTGTCTTAATGCCCTTACCTCTTCTGTTGACACTTTCTTGTGAAGTCATCGGGTTTCGGAGCTCATCATTGTCCGACTCGTTCCCGTCTTTGTGGGCCATTTTCTTTTACCCTTTCGACCTTGTATTGTAGGGATGTGATGCCAACTTAACCACAAACCAACCACCTTTAAGCTAATATGTCTCTCTTTATTTCTCTCTCTCTCTCTCTCTCTGAATGGAGTAGCAAACAGATTAATATTAAGAAATTGTGCACATTGCATCCACATATATACCCCTGATATGGAAGACCTTATGTTTCATCCCGGCTTATCTAAGTGCTTTTCTCCTCTTTAGTTATTCTTGTTAAAAAGGTTTGATCGAACCCATTGGGTTGCCTACGTATCATGTTGGTGCATGAATCAGATCTTTGCGTAGTTCGAGAATATACATTAACCCTTTTTTTTTAATTAAATATATATTTTTTATAGTTGTTATAGATATATACATATAGATATTACTATTTATATATATTTATTCATTTATACTAACGGAAAAAATGAAGCCAAACATAAGCATAACTTAACATATCATTTCAATACTTGGAACATAAGTAGGAAAACGATGAGAAAATCGCCAAACAAAAGTCTATCTTAAACAGACACGACCTAGACAAAGCGTAGAAATGTAGAATGAAATAAAACAGGACTTAAACTTAAAAAAATGACACTAATGAAACAAATGTTTGTATCAACCCTCATATCCCAAAGACATAAATGTCATGCTTACATCCCCATCTGCTCGCTCATGGAGATGGTGATGTTACACGACCTCCTACACTCTGATGTATATCTTGCACCGAAGTCATAAGGTACTCAGTGAATTCAGGTACTTCAGCCAGAAATTGTTCATGGTTCATCTCTTGATAGTCTAAAACCATTTGGGCAGTGCGATCAGCCAAACGACGGACTTTTGATTGAAGTGAATTGCAAGTCTGATTCCATCCTCCTATCTATTGATCACGGGAGGCCACCATTTCTCTAGCACATCTTTCTTGCGTCGAGACTGACTCTATTTGCTCTCGAAATCTTCCCCTTTCACGGATCCACTGAGCTCTCTCTTGATCAAAATATGTCTGACTTTTTTGATCACATGTCCTCTATTGTTAGTGTCGAGATACCGCAAGTTCCGCAACTTGTGCTCCCTAATTGTTGCCAGATCAACTTGTCCTGGGAGCAAAGTTTCTCTCTAAGTTGCCTTGGCTCTTTCCTCGTCGAACTCTGCTTGTTGTTGGGTTAGAGCGGCTCTAGCGAGCTCTAAATTTGCTCTTAACTCCTGATTTTCCGCAAGGTAATCACGCACAGCCAACTCAATTTTTATTTTCATCTCAGCCTCATGGTCTATTGGTTATTTTACAGATCTCTCCGGCCTAACTTGTAATCGAGGTTGTTGCTCAAGCCAATTGGAGTATTCCGGGTGAGTTTCTCCTGTGTGTCGTTCTTTAACCATCGTTCCAATTCCCATGACTAAACAACCATCCCAAATTTTTTGGGCGAATCCTTCAAGAAGGGGAACCTCTGGTCCAACTTCGGACACAAAATCTTTCAAATCCTCTATGATAGGTAGAACTTGACGCCTGCCTAACTGATGTAAAACCCACAGCGGTACGTATGGTTGCACACCCCTAATACCCATCAATAATAAAAAAGGGCGAACAGACGACATGTGTATGACTTCTACCCAAAGGAACCAAGGATAATTCCAAGTGATCTTACCTTCCTTTAGCGAGCGAAAATGTTCAACCCAAGCATTGACCCCTTCTGGACACCTGTACTTCTCCACCCTTTTGGCATGACTTGTAATGTAATCACTTCGATCCTGAATGAACCTTGCCACCGTAGGAGGTCGGTAAAGATGTTCTACTATCCATAGTTGAAGCAATATGTTGCATCCCTCGAAGAAATGTTTCCCTTTCTGGCAGACAGTCAAAGCACGGTAGATATTAGCCAAAATCATGGGGACGATGGTATAATTCTTTTTCTCAATTAATATATTTACTACCTCGGTCAAAAGGATGTTAATCTTTCTGCCTCTTCTTGGAAAAACCATTGTTCCTAACAAAGCTACCATAAAAGCAAAACGTATGTGCTCTTTCCATGTTTCAAAACTTCCCTTATTGTTGAGTGTCCTTCCAAATTTCTTGAATCCGTCCTCCCTTCCATACCTATCATACAAAAACTGTAATGAGATCCAACTTTTGTCTAATGATTTTTCCCTGACTTTGCAAATGTTCAAGTGTTGAAAAAATTTGTTGATAGATATTCCCCTTGGGGCTATAAGCCTCTAATGATGTAACCTCACTCCAAACCCGGTAAAGCCAGCTATTTCCTCCAAGGTTGGGGTCATTTCAAAATTTGAGAACGAAAATTATTGTTGGTGGGATCCCAAAAGGACAACAGTTCTTTGATCAATCTCTCTTAGGTTCCACTTGCATGATTATAGTCAAGAAACCCAAATATTTGAATATTATGCCTTGTTCTATCAACCCCATGTCATTCCACCATGCCCATAACTGCAAGGGAGTACAATCTACAACTTGAAGTGGTACGTTCGAATCTCTTTTCTTTTTCTGACACTTTCCATGACCGGGATGAACTATGTTGTGCCTATGGAAAAAGATGCAGGGTCAAAAAACGCTCATATTTACGATACTTAATTTATGGACCTCTTATATTTGGGAAAGGGAAAAAAGATGTGTTAAACTTATATAAAATGAGGCAAAGTATTTTTCAAATAAAGACTTTAAGAAAAGGAAAAATAAGCACTTGTATTTATAAAGTGAATACATTTGAATGTTTGTCACTTGAAAAATCAGACTTAGAGCAATGTGGCCAATAAATATATAATTTATTTGAAAAATTCTTTTAATAAAGAACTTATATTTCCTTAAGCAAGTTATTCTATGAGTCTGATTGAAAACATTTTCTAGTAAATGCACCTTTAAAATCAAGGTTTAAATAATAATTTTAACTAAATTTATTATTATGAGTGACTATCATGAATTTTAATTACTATTACTGTAAATAGATCAATGAAACGTTGAAGATGACATACTCTTAACAAGTCTAATTAAAACTCCGAGCTAATATAGCGGGTGATATATATGGCTTATCAAAGAATTTTTGTGTAAAAATAAGAAAAAAATAAAAAAATTGAAATTGACTTTGCCAAAAACTGTTGGACATTCTAACCCATTATTAGGGATATATTGGTAGACACGCCTATATATTGTAGGGTACTTTTATTTTGAGAAATAAATAGCTATATATGTATATATATATATATATATTATATTCTATTTCATTTTGGCCCTTTTTTTTTTCAAGAAAATACTATTAAAAATAATCATAATATATATGGATATTAAAGAATTTATTTTAGAGGGAATCTAAAGTCGGTCAACAATCGAGGTCTTCCACATGGTTTTTTACAAATAACACATAAAATGCACATGTTGGTCAAGAAGAGGGTCTCCTGTCCTAGACGGACCCAACCTCTGTGTCGAGTCCACTAAGTCAAATGCAAATTATACAAATAAGTGAAGCCTACTAGGGATATGCAGGTCTATGTTTCAGTTTTACTAGGTTCGACCCTGAAGGAGATAGGTATCTAGACTGGCTTACCTAAGTGGACAACTCGAGCCAGGGAGGGGCAACTTATCGGTAGCAGCGCTATTCCGACTTCATTATTGGTCCAACACTGCCTAACATGTGTCACTAAAATCATTCACTGTGTGCCCAGACACTCCAGTTTTATCTCAAAAGAAGGTGGGATGCATAACTGCATTCCCTACCACCCTATTTATCTTAAAGCGATAAATGAGCAGAAAGTAGCACCTTAGGTCATCAAAATAACATATCCAATGAAATAATATAATAAAATCAAGTAATGTCAATATAATAAAGCTCGAATTCTGATTAGTTCCCCAACAGAGTCGCCAGAGATGTCACACACCTTTTTGTGCACGGGCGAAACGGTTTTTCTAATTTAAGTGACGTTATAGATTAAGGATTATTTTATTTTTTGTTTCAAAGTCGCCACTTAGAATTGAGTTGTGGTGTTCCAAGTCACCTTTTCGAATCCCTAATCAATAGGAAATGACTCTTTTAGTTTTGGTCTGCGAACCAGAAATTTGGGTAAGGAATTCTGTTGATCGAGGGGAAGGTATTAGGCATCCCTCAAGTCCCGTGGTTCTAGTACGATCGCTTTTATTAACTTATACTTATTTTTACTATTTTTTAATATATTGTGTCTACAGGCCATGGTTTGCTTATTTTTTAATTGTTGAATTTTTATTAGTCTTAAATCGGATGCATAACTGCATTGTCGATCTTGACATTTAGAGATATAACTGTCTTCCCCTCTCGAGTTCCTCACACCTAATAATCTCAATTTACACTTCTTGGTTTGAATTAAAAAAATTAATTATTAAAATAATTTGGCCAAGGTGCGTAACCGCATCCTTGAATTTAACCAAGGTGCGCAACCACATCCTTGAGTTTCTTAAGTATCTCAAAAAGATGTGGAACCACATTCTTAATTGAGATGAAATTTAATTATTATTACTCATATAATGTATAATAGAGCTTAATAAATACATATGATTATATTAAAACAGTATAAAAAATAAATAGTAAAATGCTAAAGTGACCAAACTTTTCTACATTTAACTTATCACCTGCCCACGAAATATTAAATTCAATTAATTACATTGTCTTATTAACATGATAGTACTGACAGTTTCTAGCAAAATAGAATGTCATTAGTTTATAATTTTTTAATATAATTATTAATTTAAAATAAAGCATAACTAAATATAAAAAAATACACTAAACGCACACTTTAACTAATAATTAATGACATATGTGGCTATATCTAATTTAACAAATATTTTCACTTAAACAATGAAGCGGCTTTATTATTTGCAAGTGATCACCCCAAAATCTAAGATCCTGAATTAATGGACTCATAAAAGAGCAATAAACCTAACATTTATATTCACATAACATTTGAAACTGGCATTAGATCTATGACCTATAGAATACCAAGAATCTAAAATACTTTGGATGATAACGATTAAATCGTATAAAAATGTATTTTATTTTTTTACTAATCGAATAAAAATGTATTTTATTTTTTTACTAAAAAAAATAATGATTTTTAAATTGTACTATCAACGAATAACTCAAAACTATGTGAATTGATCAAATTAATTATCAGCAACCCATGAATCATGTTTCGACTTGATAGAATAGAGCGAATAAAGAAAAACATTGATTCCTTAGTGAGCAAGAAGCGATATACGTTATATCATATTTAATCCAAATACTACAATACAGATATTTACATGTATTTCAATAGTATATTGGCAAAGCTAAACACACATAAAATTTGAATAATTTAATAACGTTGGAATCAAATCTTGAACAATCGTGACATTAAATTAAACCAAGAAGAAATAAAAGTTACCTCTTATGAAGATTAAATCACGAAAAACAATGCCTAACAATCTACTGATTTCCCAAAAATATTAATAATAGCAGACTTTTGGATCCGTGAACTTGAAGCCGTCAAAAATTACAACTCAATCCTTTTTTTTCAAATTTCCGTGTGCTTTTTTTGTTTTTGTTTCGGTAATCTCTGAGTCCTATTTGTGTGTTGTGTTGTATATATATAGGAGAGGTTTCTCTTTTTCTGCAGATACGTGGGCGTGTGGGTCTCCCCTTTTTTTGGATTCCTCTTTTTTTATTTTTTAGTCGTGTGTTTGTATAGGGGTGACTGTTTGTGTTGCTGATGGTTTCATGGGGATGTGGTAGGATAGGTGTGAGTATATGGGGTTTGTGGGGTATGGGAAGTTGAGAGGAAGTGGGAGTATAACTTGCTGATGGTTTTCATATCTTTTCTTATTTATTTATTATTATTATTTATTTTTAATTTTGAAAATAAGTCTAAAGCTGTTTTTTTTTTGTTCTCCTTTTCCTTCTTTTTTTTTTTCGTTTCTACGTGTTGTATGTTTTGGATAGGAGTAGGAGTGGGGTAGGTTTGTTAGATTATTTAGGTTATTTTTATTTTAGTTTTAGTTTTAGTTTTATTCTACTTTTAAAAGAATAATAATTAACTACATATAATAAATTATAATAACATATCAACTAATTATTTAAAATTAATAAAAATCTAAGAAAAAGTTAACTAGCTATATATAAAAAAAACAATTAAATAATACTAGCCTATTTATAAAAACTTAATTTCAAAAATAATATAGATTTTTTGTAATCTTTCATTTCTTTTTAAACAATTGAAAATAAAACTTACCTTTTATTCTATTTTTGTTGTTTTCAAATCTTTTAAAATAAACTTAATAAAATAAGAGAAAAGTCAAAATATTTAATTTATATTTATAAAAATATTTCAGCTCTAAAAATGGTGTAAAATTTTAAGTTCGGTCAAAAATTACGTGTCTACAATAACTTCCCTTAGGAACCCTGTAAAATAGCTAATCATGTATATTAGTATGCAATCATCCCAATGCTCAGCCAAACCATGCTAGTTAGATTAGTGAATGTCCTAAAACTTACGTTAAATATGGGTAATTACAAGAGTTGGGCATATAAATATACCCAAGGTCACTACCCCACACTTAAACATTTGTTAGTCCTCGAGCAAACTCTATATTATCAAATAACATTCTTAACCTTTCGGCCCCCCTTCATCACGCTTTACAATCGACCAAACATTTTTAATCATGATCTTGTGGCACACACTACAAGCAATAATTTCCACTCTTCCTTATAGTCTACCAATCAACAATTCACAACCTCAATGAATGACTCTTCTCCAATAATTCTGGGCTAATGCAATATCATAGAGACACACCAAACAAGAGTAAGCACCAAACATGTTTCATGAATGCCCTCACCAATTTAAGTATAGCCTTTCTTTCACACCAACAACATTGCATTTCAATCATAAGGCTCTCTTTTATAAAATTCACTCTCACACTCACAAATGAAGTTTTCACATATCCTAACATGCCATAAGCTTGCCCTTAGTGTACTTTAGTTTTCACAAAGTGTTACTCATAGAATCAAGAGGACTTTCATTCGGTTTGTAATGTCGGATTTAGGTAAGGGAGGATACATTTAGGTAAAATTAGTGACTCATCATCCCTAATACACATGTTTTGTTGTTCTTGCTAACATTCACAACTTTTTCTTTCCTTTTGATCCCCCTTTATATTTTTCCAATTGAACTTTACACCTTGCCTTCACTTTCACTTGAGCCCATCTTTTTGTACACACCCCTTTTTCTCTCCTCTTTATATTTTTTTTTCACACTTAACAATAGCCACTCTCAACTTATCGATTTTACTTGAGTTAAGGTGCACGTTGTCCTTGTAAGGACCAGGGCCATTATTAAAGTTTTTTTTCTTCGTATTAGCCACCTTCAACTTAGGTGTTTAGCCTTAGTCAAAGTGCACAATGTTCCAAGGTACCAGGGCCAATCACAAATTTTAGGAACTTATAGGGTATCATTCGTTTAACTCTTCTCTTTCTTCTCCACAAAACCAAGCATTTCCACCCTATCCATTTTAACCATTGTTATCATTTTTTTCAACTCAACATAGTGTATTAAGGATTACTTTGGGATCAAAACTAATGGTATCAATAAAATGGATTCGGCTCAATTAAGTGGGTCAGAACAAAATCAAGGCTACAAGGCTCAATGGGGCTAAATTAGGGATATTATATTTGGAGGCACACAGAGAAGATTCAAACTTGGCTATTCAAAGAAACGCCTCAATCATATTCCATAAATCACACAAGTTACACCTTAAGCACACTTTGGGAAAGTTCTAGATGTTATTCAATACAAAAACTAAACAAATACTCTCCACACATGGCATCACAACACACATAAGGACCCAACACTTGTAGCATGCTCACATAAAATGCATTACGGTGTTTCCACACAATTAAGCCCATATTCTTTATTTTCCATTTAGAGTCAAGACAAAGAGATTATGTTTGTTTTCAAGGTCACCATTTTAATATTGCAAACAATTACCACCCATGACGCCTAGCCAACTATCAAGACAAGGTTTCAAAGTGCCAAAGAGGTCGGTTTCAAACTTTCTACTCCTAGTGACTAATTTTCCCTTAAGACGGTCGTCATCCATCTATCATCGGGAACTCTCACCCCCTAAAATCCACTCTCATCCACCAACTTTTCACCACCCACCCCACTGCCCACCCGACCCCCACCTCTCTTCTTCCCTAAATATTTTTCTTTTCTTCCATTATTGGGTGTATAAATGGCTCCTAAGGGTAAAAATGTTGCTAGTAGTTCGGGTACTAAGAGGAGTAGGAAAGGGGCGGCTGTTGAAAGTTCTAGTCGGGAAACCACCAATTTACCCCTCCAAAAATTTGGCAAACAAGCTTTAATGCACTATGGAGAGGAATGGAATGCCTGTCAACAAGAATCCAAGTACCTAGGTGTTGAGTATGTAGATGAGGGGTGATTGCTACAAGAATTTCCAGACATTCACGCCCAAGTCCTTGCTTTGGGTCTCCAATATGTCTTTGTGAACCAAGGTGAGAACAATTTAAGCTTAGTGCATGAATTTTATGTGAATTGGAATACCCATCGTGTTGAGTTGAACCGAGGGCTAATTAGGGATAGTCGGGTGAGATTCACTGTGAAAGCATTGAATGAATTTTTAGGTAGACCAAATTGTGACAATTTTGAGTTTCTAGCTATGATTAAACGACCCCTTTATCGTGATATTAGGCATACTTTGTGTGGGGTGAATTTTGTTGCGTGGTGGGATAAAGTGCGAGACACTGGTCGTCATTTGACTCTCCATTATGGCCACTTAAATTTGGATGCTCGTATTTGGTTAAGAATTGTGTGTTGCACCTTACAACCGTGCAAGCATACGACTGATGTTACTAGGGAGAGAGTTGTGTTAGTCTATCGTCTGATAAAGGGGCAGCCAGTGAATGCTTGGGCTATTTTGAAGCAAAACATGCTTAAGTTTAGGACTAATAAGAGATGGCATTTCTGTTATGGGAGCATCATTTCCGAGTTGAGGAAAAGGTAAGGGAAGAAGATTTTAGTAAGGATTAATAGAGGAATTTGGGGAACAAAGTAGATGGAACATATGAAGAATAGTTTGGGAATTTAGAGAGAATTTAGGAGAAGGGTCGGTTAGAGAGAATTTTTTTTTGGAAAAGTGAGGTGTATTTGGGTAGGTGGAAGAGTTAAAAGGTGGGAATTTAAGTGGGCCCATGAATTTCCCAAAATAATTCAAAAAATATAACTTGCGTGATATGGGGGAGGTGCGGCCGGTCTGCGCCTGGTTTCTTGGCGCGACGCGCTGCCAGTCTGCCCGAAATAGGTTGCAGTATCATGCGCCTTGGCGCGGAGCGCTCCTCTTGAGCTAGACTTGATGGCACGATGCGCCAGTTCTGCGCCTACCATAGGCGTTCTCTGGGGCTTGGTCCGATGGTGGCGCGTCGCGCTGCCAGTGCGCCAAAAAGAGGCCCCAGTACTTTAGCCTCTGGTGTGGCGCGCCCAAAATACGCCCACACATTTTTTTCAACTTATTTCGTTCCATTTTCTTGTGGTTCCTCCTTCGATGACCTACGCATCAACCAAACAATGTGACATAATAATGGTGGGTTGCCTCCCACCCAGCGCCTTAGTTTTGGTCGTGGCACGACTCATCTTTTTGTATTTTGCTTTATAACTTCGAACTAAAACAAGGAAAATCAAACTCGACTACAGTCCTAACAAAATAACCACTAAAAAAAAGAACTCTACTCTAGAAATTTGAAACTAAGCTAAAAAATTCAAAATTAAGCAAAACTAACTACCTATTACATATTGTTCACGGGTTGCCTCCCGTGTAGCGCTTGTTTTAACATCGCGGCACGACTCAGCTTGGATCATTCATCATTTAGCTCAAGAGCCTCTAGATCACGATACGAATCTACACCAAAGTAGTGTTTCACCCTTTGCCCATTTACCAAGAACATATGGCCAGTCTCACCTTTAAGTTAAATAGCCCCATGTTGTGTCATTCTTACCACTTCGAAAGGACCACTCCATTTAGACCTTAGTTTTCCGGGAAATAACCTTAATCTAGAGTTAAAGAGTAGTAC
>NW_006238940.1:2371380-2398912 GCF_000226075.1 Solanum tuberosum | reverse complement strand
GCATTCTCATATGCGTGGAGCCTAAACTCCTCAAGTTCGTGCAATTGATTCACTCTCTTTCTATCGGCCAGCTCGGAGTTCAAATTCAACCTCTTAATTGCCCAATAAGCTTGGTGTTCTAATTTCGCTAGAAGGTGACATGTTTTACCAAATACTATGTGATAGGGAGAAGTCCCTATGGGTGTCTTGTACGCAGTCCTATATTCCCACAACGTATCATCTAACTTATCAGACCAATCTTTCCTCTGCGCATTCACCGTTTTCTGCAAAATTTGCTTCACCTCCCTATTCGAAACTTCCACTTGGTCATTTGTTTGAGGATGGTAAGTTGTAGCAACCTTATGCCGAATACCATACTTAGCAAGAAGATTTTTAACTAGATGGTTAATGAAATGCTTACCTCCATCACTTAAGATTGCCCTTAGAGTGCCAAAGCGAGTGAAGATGAGCTTCTTGATGAACTTGATCACCACCCTTGAATCATTCGAAGGAAGAGCGACAGCCTCAACCTATATACTCACATAATCCACAGCCACAAGAATGTATTGGTTTCTACTAGATGGCGGGAAGGGACCCATAAAGTCAATACCCTACGTATAAAAAATTTCCACCGCCAAAATGTTACTTAGCAGAATCTCATGTCTTCTTGAAATAGTACTCGATCTTTGGCATTTATCGCAGCCCTTCACAAAAGCAATAGAATATTTAAATAACGAGGGCCAAAAGAAACCAGATTGTAGTACCTTATGCACCGTGCGCTCTCCTCCATGGTGTCCTTCATATGAGCTAGCATGACAACTTTCAAGCACTTTTTGAACCTCATATTCTGGAATGCATCTTCTCACCACCCAATCCACACCTTGCTTGAACAAAAACGGTTCATCCCAGATATAGAACTTAGCATCATGATTGAGCTTTTTCTTTTATTGGGTGGTTGCACCCGGGGGTAATCTCCACTAACAATCAGATTCACAATGTCCGCATACCAAGGAACTTGAGAGATATCTAGTGCCATCAACGGTTCATCCGAAAACTCTTCCCAGATTTGTTCACCTATATTCACATGGGAAAATCCTCCAACCTAGACAAGTGATCAGCTATTTGATTTTCAGTACCTTTCATATCCTTAATCTCAAGGTCAAATTCTTGGAGAAGCAATATCCACCGAATCAACCTTGGTTTAGCATCCTTCTTGTTGAATTAGGTACCTAATAGCTACATGGTTAGTAAAAACAATCACTTTAGTACCTACCAAATACGATCTGAACTTGTCAAAGGCGAACACTAGAGATAGCATCTCCTTCTCAATTACTGTGTAATTTTCTTGTGCAAAATACAGGGTCTTGCTTGCATAATAGATCGAGTGGAACACTTTATTTTTTCTTTGTCCTAACACTGCACCCACTGCTACGTCTCTTGCATCACACATGAGTTCAAATGGTACTTCCCAATTAGGAGCAACTAAGATGGGAGCCTCAATTAAGTTCCTCTTCAAACATCTCAAAATCTTTCAAGCACATCTCATCAAAATTAAATTTCACCTCCTTCTCCAAAAGACTGCACATAGGTCTTGTAATCTTGGAGAAATCCTTGATGAATCTCCGGTAAAAACCTGCATGATCAAGGAAACTTCGCACCCCTTTTACAGAAATAGAAGGGGGGGATTTTTCAATAACTTCTACCTTGGCTTTATCAACCTCTAAACCCGACTTAGACACTTTGTGTCCCAACACTATCCCCTCTCTAACCAAAAAATGATACTTTTCCCAATTTAGCACTAAGTTAGTGTTCTCACACCTAGCAAGTACCTTATCAAGATTCCGGAGACATATCTCAAAAGACTTCCCGAAGACAGAGAAATCATCCATGAACATCTCTACAAAGTCTTCCACCATATCATGAAAAATGACCATCATATACCTTTAAAAAGTCCCTGGTGCATTGCAAAGTCTGAATGACATGCGCTTGAAAGCATTTGTACCATAAGGACAAGTGAACGTGGTATTTTCCTGATCCTCAGGTTCAATTAAGATCTGGTTGTAACCGTAATACCCATCTAAGAAACAATAGTACTTCTGCCTTGCTAGTCGGTCAAGCATCTGATCAATGAAGGGAACCCGATAGTTATCTTTCCGGGTGGCATCATTTAGTTTCCGGTAATCCATACAAATTCTCCATCCGGTCACTGTTCTAGTAGGAATCAACTCATTCTTTTCGTTCCTTACCACTGTCATACCTCCCTTCTTGGGAACACACTGCACCGGACTTACCCACTTACTATCAGAGATCAGGTACACAATTCCAACACTAGCTACTTTATTACCTCCTTTCTCACCACTTCTTTCATCAAAGGATTTAGCCTACCTTGATGTTCTGCACTTGGTTTGTTATTATCTTTCATGTAGATCTTATGCATACATAACGCCGGGCAAATCCCAAGAATATCATATATCTTCCATCCAATCGCCTTCTTTCTCTGCTTGAGGACCCTCACTGCCACATCAACCTGTATTGTAGACAACTCTGCAGAAAGTAGAACAAACAAAGTTTTGTTAGTACCTAAATAAGCATACCTTAGGTGAGGAGGAAGCATTTTTAGTTCCAACTTGGGAGTTTCTTCGATTGAGGGTTTGGGTGGAGGCCCTAACTCACAATCTAATGGCTCCACTCTATACTTGTGAGTCTCCACGAGTGCCAGATTCAAACATGTCTCTTTCTCTTGGGCCTCAGTATCTCCATCCACCACATGGCACACTAACACTCTTTCTAAGGAATCTTCGGGCACAACTAACTGTGATTCTACTATGTGATCTACCACCGTAATAGAAGACAACTCTTCATAGATAGAAGGCATTTTTAAAGAGCGGTAAACATCAAATACCTCAACCTTATCATGTGCCCTCATATTTAATTGCCCAGCTGCTACATCAATCAATGACCTAACCGTGGCCAAGAACGGACGTCCCAAAATGAATGGAACTTCAGAATCTGGTTCAAAATCTACCGGGAAAATCAAGGAACCTACTTGAACTAACACATCTTCCACCACCCCCTCTGGCCTAGCAATGGATCTATCAGCGAGTTGGAGAATGACAGCGGTTCATTTTGGACTACCTAACCCTAGCTTTTGATACAACGACAAGGGCATCAGTTTTAGACTTGCCCCTAAATCACACAACCCCCGAGCATGAACACTTTGCCCAATTGTAATATGAACAGTAAAACTACCCGGATCTTTTAACTTTTTGGGCAGTTTATTTTGGATTCTAGAGTTGCACTCCTCAGTAAGTGCTACAGTTTCATACTTCGTGAGCCTCCTCTTGTTAGCCACTATATCCTACGTATTTAGGAAACTTCGGGATACCCTACAAAATGTCAACCACAGGCAGATTAATGTGAACCTGTTTAAGGAGAGAGAGAAACTTACCGAAGCATTCATCTTCATTCTTCTTTCTGAGCCTTTGCGGAAACGGAGGGGGTAGTTTCTTTTGAGGAATAGGTGTCTCAACATTGGAACTCTTTACTACCTCTTCCACTTTCTTTTCTTTAGTACCTACCTCAGTAGCTCTCTTCTTTGGAGCTATTTCCTCTAGTTGTAACCCACTTCTAGTACTCACCACATTTAGTTGCTTTTGGTTGGGTTCAGTATCACTGGGCATCCCACCTTGGGGACCCAAGTTCAGAGAATTGGCTACTTGTGCAACTTGTTTCTCTAAACTCATTTGGGACATTTGGATGTTTCTGATGTTCTCATCCTACTTATCTATCCTAGCATTTATTTGTTTCCCTATTTCAGCCATGAGCTTTTGGAGTAGCTCCTCATTAGTCATCCCCTCTTTTGGTGCACTAGGATTTGTGTCTTGGTTAGAATTTGGTATTGTTGCCAAACCCCTTGAGAATGGTATTGGTTAGCCCCTTGCGCCTGATTTTGGTTTTGGTTTTGGTTCCCACCCTATGAGAAGTTAGGATGGTTCCTCCAACTAGAGTTATAGGTATTACCATAATTTTGTTGACCCCCACATAGTTTACGGAATCCGGGTTTGCCTCACATTGCTCGATTTCATGAGCTCCACTACCACATGCCCCACACCAATTAGATGTTTATTGTATCATGTTAACCGGTGCTTGATTTAAGGACATCTATTTAAAATGCATGGCTATATTATGTTGTATCATATCTAGTTTGGCATTTATGGCAGTGGCTTGATCTACATCTAAGATTCCCACGACCCTTTGGGTGTTGGTTCTAGGCATTTCCCCCTCATACCCTGGGCTTCATTCTGAGCGTCTATCAATAAGGTCGAATAACTCTTCACAGGTTTTTGCTAGGGCTTGTCCACCTGCTGCACTATTAAGAAGTACATGTGCATTGTAATCTAAACCCTCAAAGAAAGTGTGAGCAAGTACCTCATTAGTTTGCATGTGGTACGGGCAGGCATTCAACATTTGTTTAAAATGAGCTCATGATTGATACATGTCCTCCCCCTGATTTTGCCTAAAGCTTAATATCTCACTCCTCAACCGTGCGGTTTTTTTGCATGGAAAAAATCGACTCAAGAACTTCTTTGCTAGATAATCCCAGGTAGTGATGGAGTTTAGTGGCTCAGAATCTAACCAACACCTTGCAACTCCTAACAAAGAGTATGGGAACAACGTCAGCCTCACATAGTCCGATGAGACTCCATTTGGGATGTATGTATACTAATCTCTATAAAGTTCCTAAGGTGGATTTTTGGATCCTCATGGGGGAGACCGATGAATTGCTCACTAGCATGGATGAGATGTACCATGCCCTGATTCAGTTCAAATCTACCCGGTGGAGGTTTCCTAATGCTAGATGCCACATTGGCTGTGAGTGGGACTGCCACATCATAGATGGGTCTTGCTGGTACGACAGGGGGTACCTCTTGGTTATTCAAGTTCTCTTGGTTGTTCACGTTGTCTTGGTTATTCTCCTTATTGTCTCCACAAAGACCTAACCCTAATTCTTCTGGACGCTCTTGATTCATTTTTCTGTGTTGGCGTAAGGCTATTTTGGGTTTGATGTCTGGTTCGACAAGTTCTCCTTTCCGAGCCAGACTTGAGAGTCCACTACCTATAATAAACAAGCTAAGATCAAGTAATTAACACCTGAATATTCTTATTGTAGACTTAAGAAAATCGAATATAAATCAATCTCTATGTCCCCGGCAGTGGCGCCAAAAACTTGTTGCTCCCCAATATACACGCAAGTGTACGTGGTCGCTTAAGTAATATAGATTCTTAAAGAAACGAGTTATCGTTCACAAGGGACATATGATCAACTTATATCTAACACTTGACTCTCCAAATAAACTAAAAGTAACCGTTTTCAGAGATGGTGATGGTTGTTAACTACTACTACTAATTACGCAATAAATAAAAGTAACCAAGATTGAACGACTTTAAGATGATGTTTCAAGCAAGTAAAAGAAAATTACAGGGCTACAGCATGTAATGAATCTCATGTATCATATTCTCAGCTAAGAACTAATTTTAGTTGTCAAGTTACTGGTTTACAGGGTTAATTGTATGAGTCAGGTATCAAACCTCTAGTCGCCTACACCAGTTAGTAGTCTAACTACATTGTTGAGTGGGGATAAACATGCCTAACTTGCGAGCATTTATATTTCATCATGTTTCGTAACCAAGCAAGTTGTTCATCCGAGCATCACTCCTAAACACAAATCACCTCAATCAAATGGGTCGATCGAGCTCTTTATATTCTTTGGTCTATCTAACCCCTCCTCTCTCGATTTTAATATTAGACAATATATTTATCATATAGTGATCAAGCACAAAATACTAAAACAAGAATATAGAAGTAACTTATAATGACAACCAAGAATTAATTCACAAAGCCTTTAAATAATCAACAATTGATTCGTAGCTACAACCCCAGAACTAGGGCTTTTTGTGGTGGGGTGAGGTATTTCCATACCCACCTCTTGTGATTATTATTTTTGTATATATTGGGTTTTTGTGCTGAAAAGTGTGTTTTGACACTGTTTTTATGGATGCTTGAGCTTCTGGCTCCTTGTTTTGAATGTAAATGGTTTTGACCCTTCCAAAAAAAAATTGTCACCTCTTGTTGTGTTGATTGTGGATGTTCTTGTGCAAATTTGAGTATCAGTTATGATCATTACCGATGAGTTGAATAGTGCTCTTAATCGAACAAAAATGAATGTGTATCTACGATGAGGCCAAATGAAGTTGCATACACAATATGTGAACTTTTTGCATCTCGTTGTGACTAGCCGGTTATCCCATGAGTCTCCTGTGATGAACATTGCACACTAGCGAAAGTGTGGAGTCTTGTTTGATATTAATGTCAATGTCTTGTGAGATGAGCTTACCGTGAACCATGTGTGATGACACCTAGAATTTGCCCCATTGATCCGGGTTACTAAGTGATGCACATTTTTTGAAATGATCTTAGGCAAAAATTTTGAAGAGTGAAACAATTTGACATTATACCTCTTTTGTAGCCTACCTTGTGAGAGTGTGAACTTTGCTTGAACACCCTTTGAGCCTTATCCTTTTCTTGGAAGGAACTTGATACAAGTGTAACCCCCTCTTTATCCCTTCACCCATAATCCTCATGAAGTGTAGTTTGTTTGAATAGCCAACTTAGGCCAAAAGTCTAAGTTGGGGGTGTGGTAAAAAGAGAAGGTAAATCAAGAAGTGCAATTGATCCATGGTTTTGAGAAAGATGGAACCCCTCCATACAAAAAAAAGAAGAGAGAAAAAAAAGAAAAAAAATAAAAAGAACGAAAAAGTTGTGAAATAAAGTAATGAAAGCTACAAAGGAAATGGGGTGTTCGGTAGTCCATGAGAAGTGAATAATGGGGTGAATTTTGAGCATGAATGAAAACACTGAAGAAAAGGAAGGAAAGTTGTTCATACCACATTTCATGAGGATAACATCCACTGAGCCTAAATGACCATACATTTACACTCAGCCCCGTTACAAGCCTTAAAAAAACCTTTTTGATCTTGAGTGAGCTGAAACAAGTGTTGGTTGGAAATAAGGTCAAACCTATGGGTGAAGTCATGCATGTGTTCATCTATTTTAGTGTGAGAGTTATATGTGATTCCGGAACTATAAAGTATTGAACAATTGTGTGAATATGGAATCATTCTTTGTGTGAGGGCATTTGAGGACCTTTGTTGTGCTTTAACTTGCATTTGAAGCAAGTATTGTGAACTTAAGAATCTTTGGTAATGGTGAGTCACAACTTGAACCTTTGAGTGCACAATTGATCCTTGCATAAGTAAGTTGAGTCTTGTTGTGTGCATTCATGATTGAGTCTTGTGTAGCACTGTTTGAGACATCCTTTTTGAACTACTAAACTTGAGTTTTACTTGAGGACAAGCAAAAGTTTAAGTTGAGGGTGTTGATGAGTCCGAGATTCGGACCCATTTAGGGCATTATTTGTATAGAGTTAGTGTCCTCAAATGCTTATTTTGTGCCAATAACTGATGTAAAATCCTTGATTTCGAGGTATTTGGATTGAGGAACAAAGCAAGGACACTAATTTGCAAAAAGGAACGAAGCGAGCTGAAAGAATGAAGACAAGTAAGTCTGGTGATCGCCAAGTCCATTTGGTGAGTCACCGAATGGCTTCTTGACCGCTTAAAGTTCCAGTGTGCCAAGCCCTGAAGGAAAGAACCAAGTTGGCGAGAAAAAGGAGCAGTCGGCGGATCGCCGAATGGTTCCGCGATGCAGTGTTGGATCGCCCAAAGTTACTGACCTCGAGAATGCTGAAGGGCAAGGCAGAAAGGCGATAGAATTGACCAAATGGTGGATCGGCGAATGGATCGGCGAACCCGACTTACTTCACTGAATGACTCTTCGCAGCACATCTTTGGCGACTATAAATACATTTTTTAACATCTAGTTTAGTATCATTTTTTTTATCAATTATTATCATATTTTCATTTTCGAATTGGAATTACTTTGAGTATTGAGACAAGTTTTCTCTAGTTTTCTCCTTAGCTTTGAAGAATTGAAGTTTTTCACTTTTGAGAAATTGGAAGTGGGTCTTTGAGATTCTTCAACTTTGGACCATTGTAAGGACGAAATTAATCTTACCCAGTTGATGAAAACTCAATTTTGGTAACAATTTTTATCTTTTTATGATGTCTAACTAAAACCCCAATTCTTGGGGTGTGATTATGTGATTATGGGCTGATTTAGTTTATGGGTATTGCTAATTGTTAGTTTTAAATGTTGTTTAGAAGTGAATTCAATCAGTAATTGTGGTTTAATTTAAGAATTGTAGTTACAAATGCAGTTCTACCATTGTGTTTTTTGGCTTTCTCGAGAGAGAGGTTTTAAAACTAAGATTATTGATTGATGGTCAGTGGGTATTGGGTTGTCATGGGTTCAGCTCGAGAGAGTGAATCCTAAACCCTTTTCCATACAATCAGCTCGAGAGAGTGAATGGACTAAAGCGTAGGATGTTCTTATTTAGCATGCTTGTTGATGTTCGAGAGAAATCAACCTGATTCAGGGTAAACTGTTCGAGAGAAAGTTTACGTCCACTATAGTCTAGCTTATTTACTGATATACAACTATTTCCTAACAGTTGTAATTACCCATTTGTCTATATTAGTCTATAATCGAATCACATCCCAAGAACCCATCTCATTATTGTTATTTTGTATTATTTGTTGCTGTTGTAATTGATAACTCCAAACCAAAACCCTTTTATTTGACATTCGTGTCACCCCTGACTTGAATTATGTTTTTATTTGATAATGTCTGTTCCTATGACTGATTTGACCATGTTCACACTTTACTATTGAATCTTAAACATGTACCGCTCCCTATGGGATTCGACCCCAACTCATTTAGTTGGGTTATATACTGATTAACGATCATTGACGCTTAGAATTGGATGAAGTGTCTTTGAAACATTATTAATCACTTAACTCTACTACTTCATGCTAACCTATCTTTGTTTCTATGGGTTGAGGCTTTCCTACTGCAGTATTCCTCATCAATAGACTGTTTTCCTCAGTCCTAAAGTTGGTGACTCTATTTGTTAAGTTGTATGGGGAACAACTTGATTACAACAGCCTAAAAGTGTTTGGGTGTAGATGTTTTCCATATATCAAGCAAGGGTAGCAACAAGTTCAGTCCAAAGACCTACACAGCACACAGTAGGAGAGTTCGAGTGCGAAAGCAGTGTACTCATGCCCCTGGGATAAGGTATGCTTTTAGTGCGTTATCTAACTATAAGAGCAGGAGCAGCAAGCACTTACTTTCTTTAAGACGCTAACTTCCACCATTGTGTGTTCATAGGGTACAACAGCTTACACAAAGGATATAGATTATATCATCCCTCTACAAGGAGGGTTTACATATCCAGACATGTTGTGTTTGATGAAAACACATTACCCTATGTGTCTCCAAAGCAATCTCAGACTAACATGATGTCTCACCTCACCTTGCTACCTTTGTTGAATCTTTCTCTAAACTGCAGGCACATGATAATTATGATTCAGGGGAACTACAGGCTGCTAGTCCACACGTTAATGGTGATAATGCTGCTACAACTCATATACTCCTTGATGATGAGATTAATATTAACCTCTTAGGCGAAGGATCAGATGCTGAGGAACAGGTTAAAAGTGATGGTCCATACAGTAGTATTGAAACTCCAACTGCAAATTTTGGATCTGCTAGTGGCAGTGAGGAACAGGTTGCACTTACAGGTCCAGCCAATGAGCATCATCAAACAACTACTTTAGTTGATGTACCAGTTGACCATCAATCTGACAATGCTACACTCCAGTCAACTATGGTTGATGCCAGTTGAGGTACTTCCTGCACCACAGGGGCATCATATGATACCTAGACACAAGGCGAAGGAACACCACTTATCACTTGTTGCTCGCAACAGCTCAAAAATTTTGAGAGAACCAAATACTACTAAGGAAGCACTAAGGTCACCTCATTGTCTTGCAGGAATGCATGAAGAAATTGATGTGTTACATACTAACAAGACATGGATTTTGGTGCCCAAATCCCCTGGTATAAACTTGGTTGGCTCAAAATATTCAAGACAAAATTGAAAGCTGATGGAACAATAGATAGATACAAGGCCAGACTTGTGGCAAGGGGATTCTCACAGCTTGAAGGGATAGATTTTGAAGAAACATTTAGTCCTGTGGTTAAATCCACGACTATTATGGTGGTTCTATCCATTGCTATTAGTTCAAAGTGGGAAATTAGACAACTAGATGTCAAAAATTACTTTCTCCGTGGCTTCTTACAAGAGGAGGTGTACATGGCTCAACCTCTTGGTTTTATTGATCCCAGTATCCTCAGCATGTGTGTCTACCTAAAAAGGCACTGTATGGTCTTAAACAAGCACCAAGAGCTTGGTTTGATAGGTTTAGCATGCATCTCTTACACCTTGGTTTCATTTGTAGTAAGGTTGACCTTTCCTTATTTACTTTGCAAACTCACAAAGGCAAAATATTTCTCTTGTTATATGTGGATGATATTATTATCACAGGAAGTAATCCATCACATGTCTCAGAGTTAGTTCTACAACTTGGGAAGGAGTTTGCTATGAAAGATCTTAGCCCTTTATACTTCTTTCTAGGAATTGAGGTGAAGTATTTTGAAGGAGGAATTCACTTAAGTCAAAGCAAGTATGTTGTTGAGCTGTTGGCCAAGACTAAGATGACTTTGGCAAAGGCTGTAGCCACTCCTTTGGCTCAAAAGCATGGTTTGCATGAAGCTGTGGGAAGTCTTGTAGATGCCTTCTTGTACAGAATGATAGTAGGGATCCTTCAGTATTTGACCCTCACAAGACCTGATATCACCATTGCTGTGAATTTAGTAAGCCAGTTTATGCAAAGCCCAAACATTGAACATCTTCAAGGGGTAAAAAGGATTCTCAGGTACATCAAAGGTACTCTACACTTTGGACTCAAAATTATTTCACAATCACCATGTAGGTTGTATGGACATTCAGAGTCTAATTTGGGAGGTTGTACCACCACTAGGAGATCAACCTCAGGCTATAACATCTACATAGGTGCAAATTGTATTTCTTGGACCTCCAAGAAACAGACCACAGTAGCCCGATTAAGTGTTGAAGCTGAGTATAGAGCACCAGCCTCCATTGCCGCAGAGATCACTTGGATCATATATCTTCTTCATGACCTTGGAGTGTTCCTTCAATCTGTTCCTACGTTGTATTATGATAACATTAGTGCCTTGTACATGACGGTTAATCTAGTTATGCATGTTAGAACTAAACATGTTGAAATGGACTATCATTTTGTTCGTGAGAAAGTGGACAGAGGACAACTTCTTACTCAGTTTGTGAAGTCTAAGGATCAGCTAGCTGATATTCATACCAAAGCCTTAACGAAGCAGATTTTTTTGGGGTTTCACAGCAAGCTAGGAGTTACAGTTCCTCCACTCACTAGCTTGAGGGGAAGTGTTGAACGAAGCCAGAAGCCTGATGGAATATGTCTAATGAATAGGTCCATTGAAGTTGGCTAACGAGTTAGAGTTAGAGTCATACTAGGACTAGACTACTAAATCCTAAGTTATGTACGACTAAGCTACTGTATAGTGTAGGAGTCTACTAGTACTCATGTAAATACTATATTTGTGTTGTAGTAGGATTCCTAGTATAACTAGAATAGGATTCTTCTCCTATATAAGGAGAATTGTAACTCAACATTATTTTTATCAATACAATCCTTGATATCTCCATACTTATGTGAGATTTCTACATTTTCATTCTCTTCTATATTACATTCTCTTTTGATTGTGATTCTAACATCTCTGTTCTTAGTTGTGTTCTCTTGTATAATGGACTGTGCTCTTCTTGTTTATCTTTTCAAAGCCATCTGATGGGGGATGACTTATTCACTAGGTATGTCTGCTTCATCAACCTCCTCTTTTTCCTTGTTCTTTACTTACTTGTTCCACTTATTTTCTCCAGGTGGTGCTTGACTGTGGGGGCATGGGTAGCTCCATTCCACCACTTCTAACTAGTGAAAAGTGTTTCCTCCAAGTTTACGTGCCTGAACCCTAGTACCCTCATTTTGCCTAGTCCTTTTTGTTGGCTGAGATAGCCTGGGCTAGTTACCATTTCACTTCTTTTGTTACCCCTGTGGCTTTTGTAAATACAGAAATCGTGAACACTTTATGATTTTAGCCTTCCCTTCCCCATTATCTCCTTAATGATAATATCCTTAAGTATGGGCTCTGACTTTTATCACTGTTTATGTATCTTCTGTCGTCTGGTTCAAGCCTTTTAAAATCTTCATATTTGCATATACCCTGCTCTATTGCTTTGTTTGCTTGGTAGTCAGTAAGTTAATTTCCCTCCCTCATTATGTGTTGGACTGTATATTGTTTATCATGTAAGCATGCTTTAATTTCCTCCACAATATATGAAATTGCCCATGGGGTGGCTGATGCTTATTGTGACCAACGACACTAACCTACAGTACGAGTGTCTACGATCTTCGATAATATAGTAACCCAACAAATGGTTGGGGTCGTGTCCCAAGGGAGTGATAGTGAAAATAGTAGTTAGGCTAGAATTTTGTTCTAGTTAGCTATAGTTTGAGAAATTATCGAATAAAAACAAAGTAAATTCAAGTGGGTGACACCAAAGTGTCAAATTTCAATGGGGGTTTGTCACAAGTATAGCTAAAACAACATAAATAAAGAGAAAATTCAAGTATGGGGAGAGGTTCTTGGGGTGTGACCGCAATACAAGTTGAGATAAATAGTTGGATACATGTTTTCGATAGGAAATTTGCAAGATAATAGTGACTAGGCTAAGCTTTCGATGGAAATAAGTTCCCTCTCGGGAAACTTACCCCGTTTCAAATGCGTTCCTCTCGGACACCCATTTGCCGCATGAAGGCCAACCTACGCCTTACCCCACTCACTCTCTTGAGCTGAGTGTTAGGATATGGGACTAGGGCTCACCCTCTCGGGCTGAACCTCATGTCGACCCACTCCTTAGGCCATCAGTCTAGCGGTCTTGGTTTCGCGACCTCTCTTTCGAGTAAGCCGAAAACACATGGGTGGTTTTGTATTTACAACTACAAACCCATTAAATTATACCACAACCACTAGGTGAAATCACCATTAAAATGCATCTAACCTATCAGCAAGTAAGACCCAACAATAATATCAACACATATTTGCTAAATCACACCCCAAGAATGGGGTTTTTAGCCACACATCAAGAAATAAGAAATTATACCTAAAATGATAGAGATATCAAATGGGTATAAGAAATTAAACCTTGATTTAAGCAAAGAAAGAAGAATAGAGAAGACCCACTTCCAATTTGGGGAAGATGAACTCCTTTCTTCAAGTCTCCCACAAAACCCTCTCCAAACTTGAGAGAAAATATGAAAGCTAAAGTGAAAATTACAATAATGTTCAGGCCCTTAAAAATAATAACTAAGGCTAGTATTTTAGTTTTCAAATTTAGTGTTGTGGCAGACCGTTCGGCGAGGTTAGTCGAGATCGCCGAATGACTCGGCTAATCGCCCTTCTTCTGGTTCATCGCCTTTTGTGCTTTGCCTTCAGCATGTTTGTGTTCTGGACCATTGGGCGGTATAGCATTGCTTCGCGAAATTGTTCGGCGAAGTGCCAGCTGCTCCTTTCATCGCCTTTTTGATCCACTTCTTTCAGGGCTTCGCATACTGGAACAAAGGGTTGAGTGCTTCCCTTCGGCGATTCGCCAAGAGTGATTGGCGAAGCTAAGGCTTCAGTTTTTACGTTCTTTCCAGCTTTTTTGTTTCTTTTTGCGCCTAAGTGTCCATGCTTCCGCTAAAACTTCAAATACCTAAAACTTAATAGTTTTCATCAGATATTGAGACAAAATAAGCATTTGAGGACATTATTTCTATTAAAATAAAGACCTAAATGAGTCCAAAATGTGGACTCATCAATGGCCCATTTTCCTTTTAGCACTTAGCACATTAACATAGAATCAGTTTGAATTATGACCTGATTATGTTCTGAAATCTTACAATGTTTGCTTGCTTCTAGAATAACTTTTGCCTCTATCATAGTATTTGTTGTATTTTCAATCCTGGCTCCTTCTACATATATACAATCTCCATTCTCATCCCTTAAACAATAGGCATACGAACTCAATCCTGATCTTCTTTAAGCTATACCATTCGTGTTATATTTGATCTACCCTGATGGTGGGCTTTCCCATTTAACCTGGATGACCTTAACTTTAGGCCTATATTCCTCTAGACCCTTAAGGATTTCTCGCCAGCTTCCTCCCCCTATCATGTTAGTCCTTTTCATTTTAGCAAACATATTCATGCCTGGTCACATTGTGAATTATTCTTGGCAGGGAAATGTTTTTTTCTTCATGTTTCTTTTTGTTCCTTCTTTTCCACAGTTCCCAAATTATAAAGCCTACAATAGCTCTATAATAAGGTCTCATATTAGTCTTAATGTTGGTACCCCACCATAACATTATAACTTCCCTTAAATACAATCATGTAACGTTTAGACCTGCAAAAGAACAAAAGTAGAACCAAGTCCTGTTAGAAATTTTTTATTTTCAAAACACATGTGACAATGTTTCTTGATCAGGTTTGTCACAACACCAGCATCTTGATGGTCCTTTAAGACCCCATCTTCTCAGTCTATCATCCACTGGAGTCTTGAACTTCCACATCCCCTACAACATAAAGGCTATTTTGAAAGGCATCCCCTTATTCCAAATCCACTTATGAATTATATTCGGGTCCTCATTGTGCCTTATATAGTTCCATGTTATTTTGACTGGAAAAATTCCCCTCACTTATAGCATCCAACAAGGTTTGTCATATGCTTTACCTTTAGGAGGTTTGATGTGGCATAAAATATGTCCAACCAATTTTGAGGGTAATGTTTCATTCAATAATTCCACATCCCATTCCCCATTTTTTCTTAGATCCTTAACTTTTTAATACCTCTCATCCCATGCGAAGTTGTCCCCAATAATTGTGTACAGGTCCCAAGTCTGTCCATTTATCATGTCATAGTGAAGCTAATCCATTCTTGGTTTGCCATAGTATTTGATGTTCAATTAAATCTCTTGCCTGTAGCATTTTCTTCCACACTTGTGAGCTTCTTCCTCCTACTTTCCACATGGCCAGATTCTATTTTTTTGACTTGCAGTATTTGTTTCTCATGTATTCACTCCATAAAGTTTTCTTTGTTCTGTAATTCCACCACAGCTTGCAAAACAAAGCCATTGAAACATCATGCATTAGTCTAATACCTAATCCTCCTTCCTCGTCCGGTAGACATAGGCTTCCCATTTACTCCAATGTATGTCTCTTCCTTCTACATAGCTACTCCAAAAGAATTGAGTCATCATTTTTTGCATATGAATTAATACATTGTTTGGAGGATTCATGACTGATAAATAATGTGTAGGGGTACTCTGGAGTACATGTTTAACCAACACTTCCCGTCGCCCATAAGATAGTAATTTACCTTTCCACCCTTGTATCTTAGCTCCAATCCTTTGAATTAGTTGTTGATAGTAGAATTTTTTCTTTCTCTTATAAAATATAGAGCAACCCAGATACGTAAAAGGAAAGTCTTTCCTTAGGATTCCTGTCGCCACTTCTGCTACCACTGATTCTCCTCTGTTGACACTATAGTGCAAATAAATTTCATTTTTGTCTTTATTCACCTTCTGTTTCAATACTTCTTCATACTTTTGCAATGTTTCACTAATCATATTCATTGTGCCTACCTCCGTCTTACACAATATGATCATGTCGTCCGCAAAAGCTAAATGACTTAGCTTTACGCTTTCTCTTGGCATACCAAACCTTTTAAACTCTTTCTTATTCATTAGGGCATTTAGAGCTCTAGACATCACTTATGCTGCCAGTATGAAGAGAGTGGGTGAGAGAGGGTCACCCTGTTTTAGACCTCTTGAAGATTTGAAAATCCCTTTCAGCTGTCCATTTAGCAAAACTGAGTACCACTTGTTGCTAAGCAGTCTAAATACCATATCTATAATTCTGTCTTCAAATCCCAATTTCCTAATCACCTTAGATAGAAACAACCACTCAACTCTGTCATAAGCTTTCATCATATCCAACTTAATGACTAAATTAGGTGGTTTTTCCCTTTTCCTTGTTTTCAAAATTATTTTTTGGACCAGTAGGACATTTTCTGCTATACTTCTCCCTTGTGCAAATCTTGTTTGTTCTGGAGAGATGATTTGAGGTGGTACACCTTTAATTCTCTTATGAATAATCGTGAAAAAATCTTATTCACAAAGTTACTTAAAGAGATAGGCCTCAAATCTGAAAAATTACTAACCATCATCTTTTTTGGAAGTAGGACTAAATTTGCGTGTGTGATGAATCTAGGCAGTTCAGCACCACAAAAGAAAGCTTTAGTCATTTTATGAATGTCTTGACCAATAATCTCACAAGTACTTTGATAGAAGGCCCATGGCATCCCATCTGGCCCTCTTGCACTATTTTGATTCAACCTCATAACCGCTTCTCTAACCTCCTCTATCGTTGGCATTCTCCGCATCTCCTCATTCTTGTCTTCACTCGCTACTTGTGGTAGTTCATTCAACAATTTATAATTACCAATAGCCTCTTGCATTGTGAATTGTTTGTCATAAAAATCCACTGCTTCTCCTTCTATATCCTCTTGATCTTCTAACCACTCCCCTTCCTCATTTTGAATTTTGTTTACCCGCAGCCTGCTTCTTCTACCTTTCACTATGGTATGAAAGAATTTTGTATTTCTCTCCTCTTCCTTAAACCACTCCATTCCAGCTTTTTGTTTCCAGAACTCTTCTTCACTATGAAGTTGTTTTGTTTAAGGCTGCATGTGCTTTATGAAGCATTGCCCTGTTTAATCCAGTTGGATTTGCTTCAAATACCAATTAGTGAACTTTGATGACCTCTTCCAACATGGCTATTTCTTGAAAAATGTTGTTGAAGGTCTCTTTACCCCATTGGGCTAAAGCTCTCTTGACCCTCTTTAGTTTATGATGAAATACACTAAAAGGATATATCCCCTTCAAAGTCCTCTTTCCAGTGGTCCCTCACTACTCCTATGAAAGATTCTTTCTCTATCCAAAAATTCAAAGATCTGAACGGTTTGCTCACCTTCTTAGTGGTTGCTTTGAAAATGATCGATAATGGTGTATGATCTGACCCACTCCTTATTAGGTGCTCAATCTCTACAATTGGAAAGATATTGTGTAATTTATCGTTACACAACACTCTATCCAATCTTTTAAAAATACATTTCTCATATGTTCTACCATTCCACCACGTGTATTTTCTTTCTTCAAATCCCTTATCCTCCAAATTACACATGTTATACAGTGGTTGAAGTCTCTTACTTCTGAATTTATTACTGGCCTTCTCCCTAGTCTTTCCTCTTCATTACTTACAAAATTAAAATCATCTCCTACCATCCATGGTATCATGCTAGTGTTTGCCAGATCATACATCAACTCCCATAGTCGAAGTCTTTCTATTTGCGTGCACTTAGCATAAACCAAATATATTAGGACTTCAATGCCCAAACCTTGATTCGTCAATTTGATAGTTAGCATCTGCTCTTCATCTCTTATCATTTCATATTCTAGAATCTAACCAATATAGGCCCAGATCTTCCCATTAGTGCTAGTTACTGCCTGCTTCATACCCAGTCTTCTTCTAAATTCTTCTTGTCCTTAATTATCTTTAAAAGGTTCCATTAATACAATGAAAAAAAATTGGCATCTCTTATGGAGATTTATAAGTCTCATTGTAAACGCCTTTTGGGTGTTTACTGACCTAATATTCCATAATAAAACCTTCATTAATATTTAGAATTTTTGACAATTGTTCTCTTCGATTGTCTGGATGATGCTTGAGCCTTTGTAAGATCTTCTTCACTTTAATACCTTTGTTTGGTATATTTTCCTTTGAGTTTCCCTATATAGTTAGGCAATAAATCGCCTTCCACTACCACCCGACTTATATTTTGGGATAAGTCGTCCTTCTCTACTTCCTCCATATTTTTTTCCAAACTCTGCTTTAAGTTCATCTTTCGTTCCTCCCTCCTCTTTTCGTCATCCATCTGAAAAGCCAGTGATAAAATTTCCTCATCATTCACTTTTGCCACCACTATAGCACCTTCATTGATCTCATTATATCCTTCTTCCTCCATTTGTTCTTCTTCCCCTTTTTCTTTTCCTTCTCCTCTCACTTGCGTCACTTGATTGCTTTGAATAATCTCTGCCTCTATTATCTTTCCATTGTTTTTTTCCAGCTCCTTGTGGGTAAATGTTTTGTTCACCCAATCTTTGGTACTTTCCCCTTCCCTTTTGCCTTCATTGTTTTCTCCTATATCTATTTCTTCTGTCTCCTTCATGTTTTCATCTTGATAGTCGATCTCCCCTTCTATATGCTCATATTTGTCCCTCTTATATTTATTCCTTCTCCTTACCATCCATTCTTGTCTATTTTGCTTGTTTCATAACTTTTCGTAAAAGTCACAACTTTTTAGAAAAATCAGAACTCTTCATAAAAGTCACAATTTTTCATAAAAGTAATAACTCTTCACAAAAAGTCGCAACTTTTCACAAAAATCACAACTCTTTATTTTTCATTCACACCTTTTAAAACCCAACGCTTAATACCAAGGCACCAAAAGAAGAAAGAATGAATAATAAAAATTTATTTGGGAAAAAAAACCTAATTATACAAATTAAGCACCAAAACTACTGCTATATAACAATAGTTTAATTTTTCATCTACATAGCAATAAAATCTTTACAAAACAAAATAAAATAATAAAATTAAAAAACGGAATATATCAAAATAAACACATGATTTTTTATCCTAGAAAATCTCTCTTTTTTAAGCTTCTTCCTAAAATATCTCCCCTCAATATTTTTTACCTCCTGATTTTTCTCCTCTTTTCTAATCTTCTTTTTAAAATATTGAATAAGCAGATTCTTTTTTATTTCTCCACCCTTTTTTTCTTGAAATTTTTCTCTCTCTCATTTTTATTTCTCTCTCTTCCCTCGTCTCTTTCTCTTTTCTTTTCTTTTTTTTTAAACCATTTTTTACTCCATTTTTTTTTCCAATTTTTTTATTTTTTTATTTCTCCCCCTTCATTTGTTTTGTTTAAATCATTCTTACACCATTGTAGGTTGGAACATATAACCAAAAATTAACTTTATCATTATTGTATGAATTTATTTTTTTAATTTACTTGGTTATAATTTAATATAATTCATTTATTATGGTAAAATTGAATTAGATTAATTTGAACTTGACACCAAATTTAAATCATATTGTAAATCATGTAAATTAATTTGATGATACTCAAAAGTTGGTACATACGTGATTAGATTATGGTGTTACATATTATGGGGTTGTAACATATAACTAAAATCAACTTTACCATCAATTATAAATCAATATCTTTTATAGTTCTAAATCAACATATCACCCAAAGATTAGCTATACCATACATCAAAATATATACACTATAACGTATTGCAACTTTAAATCAACAAATCACCATTATTTTTAAACCAATAAATTCACCAATTATTTTTAATTGTTATAGTTATTAAAGTTTGAACTTGACGCAAGGTTACACCACATTGTATACCACGATGATACTAAAATGTTGGTATACTCTTGATTAGATTATGATGTTATGCATTGTAGGGTTGGAACATATAACTAAAATCAACTTTACCATCAATTATAAATCAATTTCTTTTATAGTTCTAAACCAGCATATCACCAAAAAATTAGTCAACCATCCATAAAATTTAAATCAACAAATTACCAATACTTTAGCTATATCATCCATCAAAATACATACACTAAAACATATCACAGTTAAAAACCAACAAATCACCAATTATTGTACCAGATCAGCCACCAAAGTATATTCCTTAATACATATCACTATTTAAAATAACATATCATAAACAATTGTACCAAATCGTCCACCAAAGTGTATACACTAAATTTTTTTGTGTTTAAAAATTAATCCGATAATTTATGGACTACATGATACAAATCAAATGTGTTGCATTGATAAATCACATATCTGTAGGTTTATTTTATAAATTTGCGATTACATGTTATTACAAACTAAATTAATCAACAACTACAACTCATAGGAGGAAGATCCAAGTTCTTCGCACTAGATGTTTTTTTCAAAAAACCCTACTTCCAAAAATCAAGAATCCTAAGGAGTGTCCAACAATACCAACCAAAAAAACACACCAATTAAAAGACATAACAACCAGCATAACAACATAAGCCAAACCAATTCTCAAACCATACAAGGTTGTTTGAAGAAGTCCAGAAGTCACATGATCAACATGACTATTGTTAACATAATTGCTATGAGAGAAATTCGACGAAAATCGTCATGAAAAAGATAACAACAAGTGCCAAAATGTACATGTCCAAATTATTGTATCCATATCAACCTGAGAAGAGATCTCAGTAACAATGTTTGAGTTTACACCATCTTCTTTCTCTTTACCCTTTTCTTTTTTCGTTTTATTGACCTCAATTATACGAATTTCACTACCAGATGGATTACTTCTTCCAGATTCACTTTTGGGAGAAGGGGTGAAATCATTCAACTCGAATTTTGGTGTTGAACAAACAATCGGACTATTGGCATTGGTATTATACTTCATCAAACAAGGACTCTTTCGGGGAGTACTATCAATAGCAATTATGTTACTCATAATCGATATTTTTAAGAAGCAAGAATAATTTTTTGTGTTGTAAGAGATGATTTTGAAAAGAAACAAAGAGAATGAAAATAATTTGTTGATGGATATTATCAAGAAAGAGATACAATTGTTTCCTTGGTAAAAATGACATTGAAAAGGAGGAAAAAAAGAGAGCAACAATGACCTAATACTAATGAAAAGAAGAGTGCAACAACAGTATTCCAAAGGTTAAGAAGAGAGAGAAAATGAGATATTTATTAAAGGAACGTATACAAATATAATTGAGATAGTGGTTCTAAAAATTAAATAAAATAAAAGGTAAAATATGAATATCATAAAATCAGGCCACTAACCAATAAAATAAGTATTAAATTGTCTATTTATTTATTTTAAAATAAATTGTCATATTTGTAATTAAAATTTTATTGTTGAAAATAAAAAGCCTAGAATAATATTATTTAAATTAAGGTCTTAAATAGTATATTCTTGTAATTTTTACAAATTTATTTCAATTGCACTGCGACATTACTACTCTTGCGCCTCGTAGTCTACAACTCATAACGCTGGCGGAATAGTTGAATTCATAACATTTGGTTCTTTAGTAAAAAAAACTTTTATTTCTGCCACTATTATTTATAGGTTTTTTTTCCACTATAGGGGAGTCAAATTCAAATACATTAAGCTTCTTATGAAGTGTGTTTCATTCCTCAAAGTTTTCTTCCTCCTATTTTATGAAGCTTAATTTTTATTGCAAGTCATAATGATTAATGTAACTATTGCAATTTCTTTTTTCTATTTTTGGTGACTTGTTGTTTAACTCTGTTAAAAATACCAACAAGGAAGTTATAGAGAACAATATCAAATTTATGTTATGAATCGAACTGAATCGATTTATGTTATTTTTTCAATAAAATCGTGGACTTTTATTTAAGTGTATAACCGTCCCGAACAATTGGGATGATCTTTTTAATTTATGAAAAAAATTAAAAAATTCCCAAACCGAATAACCTTATATGTATGTAAATATATTTATGTATTAACAATATGTTAAAATTAATATAATATATTTTATAACATTTTTCAAATATAAACATCACCTAGTTCCTAGGCCTCTAGCTAGTGACTAGATGACTTTGAGTCTTTGTTCTTTAATCAGTCTTTACTTAATTAGGTTTAAAAGTAAAAAATATTGTAATAGATACTCTATCAAACAATACAACAACACCTATGCAAACACTTCCATTAAATATTTAAGATCAAACAATACGACAACAAGATTTTACATTCTCGTCTTCTTGGTGAAGAATTAAAGTGCTACTTCAAGAACATATTTGTGAAAGAAATATTTTAATAGTAGTATATTTTGAGATGATATTTTTAAAGTAAAAAACTCAAAAATTAACTGAACCGTACTGATACCGAAGAGAAACCGGTATGATTGGGATGGTTTTAAAAAAATCTAATTTTGGTATATATTATAAAATACCCAAAAAATTGGAACGACATATTTTAAAAAAAATAATTGATCGAACCGTACCGTTAACACCCTACCAACTATTTCCATGGAGATTTTCTTAGACTTCTTTCTTATACTTGAAATCTTTTGGTCTCATAATTTTTGTGCAACAAAAATGAAAATTTAAAAAAACATAGCACTTTAAGATTTCGGAGGAACGCTTTACCTTAATATATAATGTTCCTGACAATGAAGTTTATGTATCGAAAATACGGATATTACCAAATGATCATATGTAAGCTTAATAACATAATTCAATCCCGTGCGAAGCACAGATAATTTACCTAGTGTGATATATAGCCATGAAACTATTAGCTACAATATAAAATTCATCATAAATTATTCACTTTTGATGACAAAAATTATACTTTGGGCTTAAATATACGAGTCACATAATTTTAGTGACGAAACATAAAAACTTATAGCCAAATTTTGTCCACTAAAATTTTCCATCAAAAAATAAATTGGCACCATTTATTGTGTACTAGTAGCCACAAATTCAAAGCTTTTCGTGACACATTATTTTGTCACTAACGATGTTCTCAATCAATGACAAATCATTTTAATCCTAAATTTAGTTAAATTCTGGATATGTAAAAATTTTGTCGCAAAAAATATAGTGATACATTAGTGACAAACCATTTTTTGTCCTAAGATTAGTTAAGTTTTTAATACGAAATTATTTTGTCACAAAAAATACATTGATACATTAAAAACACATCACTTCTTGTTCTAAAATTAGTTAAATTTTAATACGAAGTAATTAATAATAATAATAATAATAATGACCAAGTAATTGACTTATAAAAAGCCACTTCAAATATATTGACAAAGAGATGAAAAAAATGAAAGAAAATAGTTATCCCTTTCCTCTCTTTCTTCTGGTGTAGTTTATTCTTGCATTAATTTTTATTTTATTTTATAATACTACAATCTTTTATGTTAGTTTTTTCCTCACTAGTTACTAGAGTATTATTTTAAATGGAACTTTGACCTTACTCTGTCAAAGTTGCCACTTTTTTTTTAATTTAAGAGTTGGTTGATACTTTTCCCTCTATTTTGCTCATCACAGCAGCCAAGAACACTACATTTGACTGGTCAGCCATTGTCCCAACTCCCTTCACCTCCCCTGTCTTCTCTTCACCTAATCAAACCCAAAAACCCCAAGACTTTTTCTTCTTCTTGTTCTTGTTCTTGTTCTTATCAATTAACACTTCATATTAGTATATTAATCAGTCAAATTTCATACCCGCCGTTTCTCCGGTTGCCGTACAGTGAAATTCATCACCGAAATACATCAACGATAATTGCTTTTACAGTTGTTAAACCATTAATTTCTTTCTAAGCGGTTTAACGAATTTGTTTCTTTAAATTTCATTTATATAAATATATTTATGGCGAATAGTAGTAACAAAGAAACGGCGATTAGGCTTAGAGAGGTTGCGGAAGGAGCAGTGAAGGCGATTGGGTTAGGGTTTGATATAGTGGATGATTTGAGGTTGAAGTTTTGCAAGGATTATCAGTTGATCTCTGTTGACGATGATCAGGTGCGAGACATATCTATTCCTGGCGGAATTTTGGTTCAAAATGTTCCCAAATCTATCAATTGCGATAAAGGCGAACGCATGAGATTTAGTTCTGATCTTCTCTCTTTCTCCAAGGTATCTCTCTCTCTCTTTTTGCAATTTCTTTCTTATTATACACAAAAATGATATCTTATGTTTGAGTGTAGAACTGCTCCTTAACTATGTACTTAACAATTCTGCTCCTTTTAAGTTTGCCAAAAATTAACACTTATTAGTATTAAACTCCATCTGAAAAAAATCATGAATATTTATCTTTCTTTCTGTGATTTTCATGTTATTTGTATGTAATTGTGATTTGGTTTCAAAATATATTTAGTCAACCTTGTAGAATCAATGAGTTGTTCCTGCTGTATTCCCAATTTAAAACTCAGTAATTTATAGTTTCCAGGGAAAAGGTCCATATATACCACTGAACTTTGTGATATGGTCCAAATATGCCATCTGTTAATATAATTGGGGCCAAATATACCCCTACTCTTACAAGATTGAACCAAATATGCCATTATTCTAAGGCAAAAACTGGACCATGACAAATTTGAGCCTTTCTCTTTCAGAACAAGCGACGTGTTGAAAAGCTTTTGTCATTAGTGAGTAATGGCATATTTGGACCGATCATGTAACCATACAATATATTTGACCTCAACTATTTACCTATGGTATATTTGAACCATTTCACAAAGTTTAGTGACAACTCTGGACCTCTTCACTAGTTTACTCCCTCTATTTCATCTTTACGATAGTAAGGTGATTGACCAGGAAGTTAATAAAGTTATTTTAACTTATTTTCACGATAATGGAGGAAAAATATTAAATTAATAATTTACAAGTTGATGGTGAAAAGATTACATCAAAAATTTAAACATTGAATAGATTAATGGATTTGAATATTTGGAAGTTGCAAAAGTAGTATAAAAATGGAAATGTTGTATTGCAATAGAGGGAGATTAGTGCTTTCACCATGAGATAGGATAATTTCTTTTGGAGTATAAGCAACGAAGGGGCTCAACGAGAGAAAGGGAAGAAGGGATTGCTGAAAATCAAGGGAATTTGGCAATCAATGAATATGAGGCAAGTCCCCGTTGTGATGTTCATTAGTTATTTTGAAAGGGGTGAGAAAATATATGCATGTTGAGAGATGTGGATAAATGGTTAGGAGTTGACGAAAATGCATGAAGTCTAAGTTTGAGAAAACCTCACTAAAATCGTCCAAAACCGAGCTCACAATCTTCCAAAATCTAGTTTTGAAGTCCAAGTTTGAAAATTGAAATTAAAATCTTCCCAGGTGTAATTCCTTAATGGAAAACGCAACTCAGACTTGAACCTAGACCTATCGCATACTTGATCCCACCCCCAAACGCAACCCGAACCCGGACCACCCCTCTCCTTCTTCGCAATTGTGATCCTCACCTTGCAAATGCGAAGGTCAACCTTTTCATCCTTCATGAATAGGACCAGAGCTTCACAAATCTGAAGAAGGAACTCAACTTCACCAGATGAAAACAGTTCAACTAAGGCCAAAATCAACCGAAATTCCGAATGGACCCTCGAAAATCATTTGGAACCCAACAAAAACAAATCAAATTTGCAAATGGACTAAAATTTTGTTCTGGACCTGTTAGAATCATCTAATGACGATCCTAGTCATCTTGACTAAAAGTTGACCATGGTCAAACCTTACTTTTCCAAAACTCAAGAATCCACCCAAAGATTCAAAGCAGTCCTCAACACCTCGAGATCCATGCAAGCCACTCAACTTAGTCAAAAATCACCTTCTGGTCCTATCAAAACTCACAACTTGAATCCGACCTCGTTAGGCGCACATACAATGTTGACTTTTATCAAACTTCAAAACTCAGAATCTCATCCAATATTCATCCGATCACCTCAAAAACCATGCTACCCATCCCGCTAGTCACAAAATGATATACAGAAGCTAGGGGAAGGGTTAAAACATGGAGAACACACAGAAAACTCAAAACGGCTATGAGGGTTGTTACATTTACTTGAACTAGTTTCACGGCACATGTGTACCGTATATATAGTATACAATATTGTAAAATAGAATTAATACTACTAAATTAAAGCTTTTAGTAAATAATTATAATTGAAAGAACATAGACAAGTGCTTTTTAACGATTAATACATATTTTCATAGGGTTACTTGTATATTGAGATCAAAATGACCAGATATCATTGAAATATTTTAAAATACATTCAAAGTATAAGTATGGGGAGAAAGTGACATTTCTTTAGTAGTATTATTTTTTACTTCACTCAATTTTGTAAACAAATCTAACCAACAAAATAGAAAAAACATATCAATACAAAAAATATCACCAATAGTCTTTCCTCTTGAGGTTATGCACATAAATGATGAATACCATTTAAGTACAATTTTTCTCTTAAATATTCATACTTGAAAATTTTGTATGTGCATGACACTAATAAGGATCACCATAAATAATTTAATATTTTATCTTTATATGTAATATATCTTTTACAAAATTTTATATAGCTAGCAAGGAGTGTATCTTGTGACATAGCATTTTCTTAAATTAAAATGATCCCAAAATAACAGGAAATTCATACTTATAAAATTTCATACTCAATATAAATATAAAAAAGAAAAAATATATCGAACAATATGTTAGGGATGCGTTGGAAGTCATTAATTTAAGTATTTATTTATATTTTTAGTTGCTTTATTAATTATTCTAGAATAAGGTTTAGTTTCAGAGTTTCATAAGGATTAGGTTAAGTTATATTTATTAGTTTGGAATAAGATTTAGGTCTCGTACTTTCATAAGAATTAGACTTCCTATTTATGTAATAAGACTCCTATTTAAAGGGGCTTTTGATTAATAAATCAGTAAGTCATAATTCAGCAAAAAACAGGAGATTAGAGTTCTCTCTTCCATTGAACTCTAAGGTTTCAGTCTCCCTTTGAAGAGCTGAAGAGATCAGAGTTCTCTTTTAATGAATTCTAATGTTTCAGTCTCCGTTTAACGAGCTGATTTATATATTGCCTTGTGAATTGATCCTTCCCTAAAGATTCATAACAATATGGTATCAGAGCCTAACGCAATGGGCAATGAGATCAGTTCTCGATTTCAAGGAAAACATACCATTACAGAAACCCTAATGGACTCTAAAATTGCAGCAATGGAACAACGCCTCACGAAAGAATTGTCCAAGTCATCTAAGAACAATTGTCTAGATTGGGAATTGACTCACTGTCCGTCGCTTTTTAATAAAAAAAAATATTTTAAAAAATATTTTACGAAAAGTGACGGACAACATCTCTTAGTACGTCACTTTTTTTTCGCGAATTTTTGCGCCAAATATATATATATATAATTATTTAATATAGGTAGAGACGCTGTTCGTCGCTTTTTATTAAAAATAATTATTTATAAATGAAAAAGAAATCACGTCGTCCGTCGCTTTTTATTAATTTAAATTGATTAATTATTTTATAAGAAAGCGACGGACAACATCTCTTAGTCCGTCGCTTTTTAGTCAAAATACTAGTCAAATACTTAATAAAAGCGACGGGCGATGTCTCTTAGTCCGTCGCTTTTTGGTCAAATATTTTTTTAAAAGCGACGGACAAAGAGACGTTGTCCATCGCTTTTCTTAAAATATCT
>NW_006238940.1:2314615-2366142 GCF_000226075.1 Solanum tuberosum | reverse complement strand
AGGAGATTAGAGTTCTCTCTTCCATTGAACTCTAAGGTTTCAGTCTCCGTTTGAAGAGCTGAAGAGATCAGACTTCTCTTTTAATTAATTCTAAGGTTTCAGCCTCGCTTTAACGAGCTGATTTATATATCGCCTTGTGAATCGATCCTTCCCTAAAGGTTCATAACACAATACATAGCCACTGAAGAAGGAAGACAAAAATATATGTTCATGGTATATTCACTCTAATGTTTCATTTGATTGAAATCTCTTGCCACCAACACTTTGCTTTCTCCATTCATTTTTACTTACATATCTATTTAAAAAATTATTATTATCATGACTATATTATCATATTATAAGTAATAGGAAAAATCTATTTTTGAAATAGTGGATTTAACATCAGAACTAATAATTCAATGGACTACGTTGATGCCCATTGTTTTAGCAAAATTAGGAAGAAACACCTTCGTTTGAGGGTAAAAGAATTAAAAATGAATAAACAAAGAAGAAATATCTTACCCAAATCATGTGCCTTTTTTCAAAATTGTTTAATATTATACACTCTCCCACAACTTCACGTCACTGTTAATTCATGAAAATCGTAAGAAAGAAAATTATTATATGATTTGCTACAATTTGTTCACCAACTCTTTCTTATGTGGTACTTCGAATTTCTTTGAATTTCGAACTTAATCAACTTTTGCAAATAACACTTGAGAATTTTTAAGAAGAAAAAGAGTAGAAAACTTAAAATAATCTTAGTTTAAAAGTGAGGAAATTCCTCTATTTATAACAAACAAATAGTAGTATGAATACGTGCTAATTGTACCTTATCAGAAATGTCACAACCCTTTGAATAAACATAGGACAATTGTTTTTAAATTATTAATACATATTATCATAGAGTTACTTGTATTTTGAGATCAAAATGACCAGATATCATTAAAACATTTCAAAATACATTCTAAGTTTAAATATGGGAGAAAGTGACGTTTCTTTAATAATATTATTTCTTACTTCACTCAATTTTGTAAACAAATCTAACCAACAAAATAGAAAAAAAATATTCATTCAAAAAAATGTCACCAATAGCCTTTCCTCTTGAGGTTATGAACATAAATGATGTACACCATTTAAGTAGAAAATTTTGTCTTAAATATTCATACTTGAAATTTAATATGTGCATGACACTAATAAGGATTACCATAATTATTTCAATATTTTATCTTTATATGCAACATATCTTTTACAAAATATTATTACTCAATTAATATTTAAGTAAGGCTATCATAGAGAGGTAATTTTACCAAAAAGTGTACTTGGTTGTTATCATGAATGATGGTTACATATACTTCAGTAGAACAATTTAATTTTAATATATGAATAACATCACCTATGGTGAAAAATATTTCATTTCATTAAAATTCTACCTTATCTTTGTGAAATTATAGTTTTCTCCTTTTTTCTGCCGCATACATATCATATAGTTGTTGTCTAATGAAAGTATCTAGTATCTTATAGAAGTTGTATCATGATATAAAATATTTAAATTTTTCAATAATAAAAATTAATAGATGAATAAACTTTAAAGTATTATTTATAGAATCATTAATTTGATTTAAGATCATTTTATGATCAATCAAAATTTTCTTATCTATTTTTATATAGCTTGTAAGGAGTGTATCTTGTGATATAAAGAAAAATTATATGGAACAGTACATAGCCAATGAAGAAGGAAGACGAAAATATATGTTCATGCTAAATTCACTCTAGTGTTCCATTTGATTTAAATCTCTTGCCACCAACACTTTACTTTCTCCGTTAATTTTTATATACATATCTATTAAAAAATAATTATTATCATGGTTGTGTTATCATATTATAAGTAAGAGTGAAAATCTATTTTTGAAATAGTGAATTTAACATCAAAACTAATAATTCAATGGACTACGTTGATACCCACTGTTTTAGAAAAATTAGGAAAAAACTCCTTCGTTTGAGGGAAAAGAATAAAAAATAAAAAAAGAAAGAAGAAATATCTTACCCAAATCATATGCCTTTTCTCATATCTGTTTAATATTATTGTCTCTCCCACAACTTCTCGTCACTGTTAACTCATGAAAATGGTAAGAAAAAATACGAGTGTGAATTGATGAATGATTTGCTACAATTTTTTCACCAACTTTTTCTTATGAGGTACCTCGAATTTTGTTGAATTTCGAACTTAATCATTTTTTGCAAATAACACTTGAGATTTTTTAAGAAGAAGAAGAGTAGAGGACTTAAAGAAATTGTAGTTTAAAAGTGTGACGAAACCCCTCTATTTATAGCTACCAAATAGTAGTATGAATAGGTGTTAATTGTGCCTTATCCGAAAAGTCACAACCTTTCGAAAAAGTCACAACCCTTTAAAAAAGGCACAACTCATTAGGAAAGGCACAACCCTTTAGAAAAGTCACAACTCATTGAAAAAGTCACAACCCGTCAAAAAAGTCACAACCTTTTGGAAAAGTCACAACTCATTGAAACAGTGACAATCCTTTAATTTGAAAAGGTATCTACTTTCAATATAATAAAATTAATTAATAAAATAAATTGAATATTTTTAATTGGGGGTATTATAGTAATTCAACATTCAAGTTTGGGAGTTCATGCTTTTAAGGTAGTATATAGAAGATATAGATAAATTACATGAGACCTAGTGACTTTAGTAATTTAAAAAGATCATTAAAAATTAAAGATATATGAAAATTTTCAGTTTTTAAGAACCTTATAGTAAATAAAGAGCCATAAAATGCTGAAGCGTGTTCGTATCAGTATCATATTACATTAGCACAACAAATTATGTTGCTTATTACGGAAAAGCTCATGGTGTCCCATGCAGTTTTATAAAGCATTGATTTCCATATGCAATAACACAACAATTTAGTACATGAGATAGAAGAGGACGCTTAGCAACCTTAGCTTTGTGAAGGTTTTCTGTTCCTTGTAATCAGTACATTGAGGTTTGAATAATCATTTTTAGTTTTTTGCTATGCATATAGTTGTTAATCCTTAATTGGTTCGGGGGTTTTTCGGTGATCCGGGTGCTGAAAGATTTTTTGTTCAGTTGGATGGAGGAAGAAGGAGAAGACACAAGGTGTGGAATGTCGCACCTCTAGTACTTACGCAGGCTGTTTGGACAGAGAAATAAGAGAGCTTTTGAGGGTGTAGAAGTGAATTTCGTACAACTAACAAGTAGTATTTGCTTTTGATGCACCCATGGTATTCCTTTTTAAATAGATGATTGGGTGTCTCTCATGAAAACCTATCACTTTGTAGGTTTTCTACTTTTGGTATACTCCTTGTATACTGGTGCTTACTTTGCCCACATATTACATACTTTTATTATATTTATCAAAAGAAGTTGTGAATATAGGGTATCCATTCACTTCCTTGGTGTCTTTACCTTTTTTTAATCCTTTTACCGAAAGAACACAAAAAAAGAAGGATTTTCTGAGGTGAGGAAGAGGAGTAAATTTCTACTGGAAAGCTGATATAATTATGATTAATAATTTTTGATTTTGAGTTCAATTTTAATTTTCCTAAGACATATTACCTTTATCCTTCTAGATGTCCGAGCGATTTAATCAAGAACTATCCCTTTCTGGTAAGATTCCAACGGGCCATTTCAATGCTGCTTTTGAATATACCACTTGTTGGCAAAAAGATGCTGCCTACACGAAAGCTCTTGCTTTTGATGGGGTCTTCATCACGCTCTATAACATTGCCTTAGAGAAGGCTCAAGTTGTACTGCGTGATCATGTTAAACAAGCAATTCCTTCGTCTTGGGATCCAGTAGCATTGACAAGGTGAGAAGTTGTTTGCATTTAATTCTTTTATTTCCTCCAGGTGTAGGTAACCTCTTTCGTTAAATCACTGCTCATGTTTTTCTACCTACTTTTTTAATGGTTGTTTTTTCCTGTTTCTTTTTATTTGGCTTAAAAACTGTAACACATCGATGAACAAATGAGATAGAGCTTGCTCATAAGAAGTCGTAAGCATGTAGGAACCCTTTTATTTCTGAATTCTCTGGTACTCAGCTTCTTAAATACCTCCAATCTTATATATCTTCGTTGTGGAGATCTTTGTTGGGTTCCTTGGGAGGTTCTTGAATACAACAAGTTGATAATTCCCAAGGTATTCATGGAAGTTATTCCCCTATTCTAGAGCTGTGCATGGATAAGTAGAAGTAAGATCCTTTATGCACCTAATGACAGTGTATTTATAATAACAGAGCTTTCTACCCGCAAAGAATGTTTCCGCACCAGTAGTTATCTTGTCGATCAACTGATGAGATGCCAAGGGCAAAGGAGTGGGAGACTGCCTACATTTTACCGTTATAGTGAGCCTCCGGAGTGACATTGTGACCTGCAAAAGATGCATTCCCTCAAAGCTAGTTGCTTTGTAATTCTTTTTTGCTGGAACAACATTGTAACTGTTAATAGTTCTGATAAATTTTTGGACTTCATTAGCTCCCTAGTCATAGTGTAGTTTCTACTCATGTATTTGAACTAAGTTTTGCACATTAAACACATCGCATCTGCTTGATGCTTTATTAATGAAACACCCTTACTTCATCAACATAATAAAAATATATTGTGGCCTGCAATTTGATGCTAAATCATATTACTCAGTCACATACTCAACATTAATTCTTAGACTTACATCAAAAATTGGAAACGATTTTAATTTCCAGGTTTATTGAGAAATATGGTACCCATGTTATTGTTGGTGTAAAGATGGGCGGAAAGGATGTTGTATATGTCAAACAGCAATATTCATCAACACTTCAGCCTGCTGATGTACAGAAAAGGTTGAAAGAAGTGGCAGATGAAAGATTTAGCGATGCAAATGTACAATCCAGCACTACTTTGGTAAGCACATATAGGGTAAAATGGTTTCTGATGTCCACTCTCACGAACAAACACACACACACACATACAGAGACAGTGGTCCAAAATGTTGGATCACATTTCCTTGCAATATTTCCAGCCTTAGCATTTTATGTTAAATCTAAAATAGTCTGTTTTCTCTACACCTATTAGTATCTTTCTTTAGCTTTTGACAATAAGTTATAATTGCATTCTGTCTTGCAATCTGAAGATCATATTTGTTTCTGGGAACCTCAAAAAAGCTGGCTCGACTTGCTTATCCTGATCACCTGCTTTGCTTCTTTCAAATTTTTTACTGGTGATGATTGACTCTTTACGTAAAGTTATCTGAGTATCTAATGGGCACATTGAAATTTGAGCCATCTATATTTTGCTTGTACAGTAACCAAATTCTCGTTTTTGGTTGCTTATTTGGTAAGGTTCCTCTGATTGAGCATATTATCTAGGTGCATACTTTTTCAATGTATGCAGTTAGAATTTCTACTTCCATACCGCTACATCTCCCATACCGATTGAAAAAAAAAAGAGCGGGTACTGTTTTTACCGAATAACAGAGAGGTATGTAAATAGTCTAGATTCTTATAAAAGTAAATGACACTCGGGGAGAAGAAAAAATATGTAAATTCCTCTGTTGTCAATTAGCACAAAAGTTCTGCATCTTTACAGTAATTCAACCTTTGCTTGGTCTTCAGATTATAAATATAATCCTGGCAACCTTATTGTTTTGCTTCCGATTTTACTTCCTGCTGAAAAGTTCGATTCTCCTCCTCCTGAATATGTACTTTTGTGAAAATTTTATCCCTAACTATTCCTTTATCAGCTGATATCGTTTTCTTACAAGTGTCATTTTTATATGATTTAATTCTGTATGTGAATGACAATTTTGTACTTGGGAGTGTGTATAGTATCTCTGATGCTGCTTATTGTTAACGGAAGGACAGTAAACATTTCATTTCAACACTTGGGATGCGCACAATCTTTCTGCACTTCAATGCTATGGAATTACTCAAATAATGAACTTAAAGTTCTTTCAAGAAACTTGACTGTGCAGATTGCAGAAGGGCCTCAACTTCCCTTCTGCTCTTGGTGCCATTGCAATGAGAATAAACTTGTGAAACTTACAATCATTAGTATTCTTTTTCTGCGACAGAAATTTCTATACTGTTTGGCTTTATTTTCTTAAATAGATTTTGTCACTTAAAATGTTGTCTCTTTTTATCCAGGCTTTTAGGTTCTTAGAGTTATAGCAGATGGACCATTTTTCTTAAAATTGTTGGTACTTTTCAAGAAAAGGATTTATTTCAGAGTTGTGTTAGCCTTGCAATTAATAAAACCGGAAGCATGTTGTGATTCTAACTTAAGCACTTTGGCTTCATTGCTTTCAGCTAGCTAATAGTGAACAACTGCTGCCCTTTATGGATTCCACTACATCAACAGTTCATCTTCACAAAGAGGTAACAAGTCTTATGAATACTAGTAAGCAAAATTTCTGCATCCTTAAAGTTTGTATTTGCTTTGCCAGTTTCTGATTGAAGATGTTTTATAAAAATTTGACTGTGACTTGTTATGGATATAACCCCAGGTTAATCCAGTAAAAGGCAACAACATACCAGTATAATCCCACAAAGTAGGGTGTGGGGAGAGTAGAGTGTACGTTAGGGATGGCAATGTGCGGTGCGGGGCAGTACGGGTTAGAGTTTTTGCAGGGCGGATATAAAATATTTTTGGAGAAAAACATGTGGGGCGGTGCGGGTACGCGGGTTGTTTTTTTCTCTTTTGATCTTAATCTAAAGGGAAAATTCTATGGAACACAATAAGGGTAAAGCACATCTCTCATTAGTAACTTCTCTCTCTCGTAGTATAAAATAAGGGTTTATACATTTTTGGGCTTCTAGTGTGAGTAAGTGGTTGTCTGCTCCTAGTTTGAGGAAGGCTTATTAGTCAGTCAAACTGATATTTCATCCTTTTTCTTTTGTATATGAAGAACATCCAATGAACTACTATGGTTTGACACTGCTCTTTTTGAGATCATAACTTTCATTTTAGCTCTTATTTAGGTTTTCTGATTGCTCTGATTTTCGCCTTGTTGCCATCAGTGAAACCCTAAAGTGCCTTTTCAAACTCTGGTTGGGTGGATGTTTCATTTCTTCCTGCCATTTCCAATTTGATATTCAAGTTTCTTTCCGTTTCTTCATATGTCAATATTGTATTCATTATTTGGTTGTCCATAATCTTCTCATTTCCTTTACCAATCCCTACTTTTACCTATTCTCTTTGACATCAGGATATTACATTCCTCTGGGGGAGGAGAGGTGGAAGCCGTATCAGAAATATCCCACATAAAAGGTGGTGTCAAACTGTTCCAGTTGAACCAGACGTGATTTCAATGTCATTAATTCCAATATCATCATTATTGAGCGGGATTGATGGCAGTGGTTTTTTGAGCCATGCGATTAACTTGTACATACGTTGTGAGTATTGTATATCTTTTGCATAATATGGGCTGCTGTTTCCTGATTCATCTTAACCAAAGACTTTGCTGCTTGCCTCTTAGGTGTATAGCTAAATCTTTGTTTGGCTTTAAATGATAGAAAGATCTGTCTAAATAAATACAAATTAGAGTTAACTAAAGGAATGCAGCAAAACCTTGAATTGGCCAAAAGTGTAGTTAATATTTGGACACATTAATTAGCTAGACCTTTATGGAGGAAACTGAATTCCAAATTATCACAATTCATAAATCCAGTAATCTACAACTCCTGATATACTAGAAACAAGATGACTCTTGTGAACTTATGGCTGTAGATGTTTTAAGAATATAAGCTTTAAGCTCCTCACATATTTTGCCTTCTAGGAAAGGCAAATATCATGATTTGAGTGTTTTTGCACAGGAACCATCTTTTAGCTATTCGTGCAAAACTAGGGGTATGCAAAAGCCGAACCGACCAATAAACCGAACCGAAAAAAATGTTATTGGGTCATTGCTATTGGGTTATTGGGTTAACGAGTTTTTAATGGTTTTATAAAAAAAATTATTGGGTTATCTTTTTGGTATCGGTTTTTAGTATTGGGTTATTGGGGAAACCAATAACCCATTAAGACAATAGTAAGTTACTACTATACCCTTAATAAATATTAAATATTAATAATTTAACATAACTAAACACTACATCAGTACTCTACACTACGGTCTACACACTTCACACGTCATGGTACTTGTACTTCACATCAGAAATTCCATATTATGTTTTGGTTGTAACATGTTGTTGTAACCTTCGTACTACATCTACTCTTATTGATGCAATTTCTCATTATATTTCTTGTTTCACTATATCAAAGCATTTACAGTTGATTTGCTTGTCTCACTGTATCATGCCAAATTGTTAGAGAAGTGAGAAAGCATATATTTATTTTATGAGCATTTTCTTATTGGGTAAACCAAAAACCGAACCGTTAATGTCCAAAAACCGATAAAGAATATGTTATTAGTTTGTTATTGGTTTAGCGTATTTAAAAACCGAAAACCGAACCGATAATACATAAAACCGAACCGAACCGACCGATGCACACCCTTATGCTAAACTCAAAAGTAACTTTTAGACAACCCATTTGATCGTTGTATATGGCATACAGATAAACCACCAATTGAAGAGCTTTATCAGTTTTTGGAGTTCCAGCTTCCAAGGCAATGGGGACCAGTGTTTGGTGAACTTCCTCTTGGTCCAGAGAGGAAGCAGCAAAGTGGTGCAACTCTGAAGTTCAGTCTAATGGGCCCCAAGTTATATGTTAATACAACTCTGGTAATCTCCAGCTTTATTCATCTATTACTTGGGAAGCTATGTTAACTTCATGAATTATTTTGATGAATTTTCAGTTTTAAAATGTTTTACGTCAAATCCAGTTTCTGATCTGTGTTAGATTTTATCAGATCATAGAAAAACAATGTTTACAGATTACCAGGTTTCATGAAGTACTCTTTCATTGAACTGTTTCTTACGATGCTCGATTTGATACTTAAACAGCTGGGAAGCTATTCCGTCTCTCAAAGGAGTTTGTAGTAAATCCTTTGTTTTTTTTTTCAAAGTGAATCATATGTTTATATATTTTGATATGAGGCTATATTATGCAAATGCTAAACTATGTTAGAGAAAGGCTGATATAAAGCATACTACAGAAGAGGATAAACATAGTAAATGGACAACAGTTGAAACATTGCTCTATGGATTGGATCATGGAATTGCAAAAATTAATGATAAACATAGATACCTTCTTGAACAGTCATTAAATTGCTCAGTTCTTGGTTATTCATGGTCTTGTTATAGTATTGTATGAGCAAATAAATTTTACAAACGAACTGTGATATGTCAAGAGCACAAAAAGAAAATAGGAAACCAATGGAATGCAGTTCCATTTCTACAAAATCAGTCCAATCATCATCTGTTGATTCTCTTATAATAGATTTGGGTAACTAGGTGAAGGACTGATTTTTGAACTTCATGTATATAGAAAGGAGTATCATGTATGCATGAAAATGTAACAATTAAGAAATATGATCCCTTGGATGTGAAATATGGACTTCTTTCACTCTCGAGAGTTCAATGGTGCCTTACGCTATGCAATCATTAACTGTTTGTGTTATTTGTAATCCACCCTTCTTTGACTCCATCTTCTAATCACTTCTTTAGTAGAATCAATAAAGAGTGGAATAAGCAGTTCATTTGGAGCAGCAGTTGAAATAAGTGATGCAGGATAGAATAGGAGTGTTGGCCAGTCAAGAACTCTCACGTTCTAAAGATGAAAGATGCGGAAATGAGTATGTTGTGATGGATGTATGACCATACTAGGAGAGACAGGATTAGAAATGAGTCTAATGAGATATCCGAGACAAGATGGGAATGGCTTCGGTGGAGGACAAGATGCGGAAAGCGAGACTGTGGGCATGTGAAAAGGAGATTCATTGTTGACCTGTACAGGTGTAAGAGGTTGGCTATGGATGGTTTTAGGAGAGGTAGAGGTGGGCTGAAGAAGTTTTGGGGAGAAGACATTAGACAGGACATGACATTGATTCAGTTTACCGAGGACATTACCTTAGATAGGAGGTTATGGAGGACACAAATTAGGGTAGGAGGTTGGTAGGTGGTAGTGAATTGTCTTGCTATCTATCCATCATAGTAGTCTTAGTATTACTCCTATAGTTTTGTTGTCCTTCGATTTCTGTTACGATATGATATTTCTTGTACTTCGATTATTGTATTATTTTGTTGTAGTTACTATTTAGAATGCTTCGTTATGCTTGCACTTTCGTTGATTCTCTTTTTGGACTGTTTTGCCTGTTTCTTCTTGAGCCGAGGGTCTATCAGAAACAATCTCTGAGGTAGGGATAAGGTCTGTGTACACTCAACCTTTCCCAGACCCCACTTTGTGGGATTACACCGGGTATGTTGTTGTTTGTATTGTTCAACAGTTATCAAAAATTACTTTGCATCAAGCTCCCCAATTAGGTCACAAAATGGCAACCCTATGAGAAGATGAAACGTATCTTTTCCTACCTGCTTAATTTAGAAAATATAAGGATCCTTCCTGTTACTAACACACAGCACCAACTCTATTGGGTTCTTTTCTATCCTTAGATTGTTAGGCGCTGAGGTAGGACTCTATTCAGCTCGTTGCATTAAAACTCAACTTTAATGGAGCGCTGCTATCAATGCCTTCATTGTCAATATCTAGTGATCCCGAAGACTTGTGTTCCATTCTGAGTGGTGTTTCTGCTGCTGATATGATTAATCAATATACTACTGGTCAAATTACTTGTGTGGCCTTGCATCATAGAATGCAAGTATTTCTAGTTTATGGTTCTGTCTCCAGGAGCCTGCCTTATTTCAGGTTTGCATTTTGTGATCACATTCTGGTTCATGCTATCCAGATTTTGGGGACTTATTCTATGCATGCCAAGCTTCCCCAGTATGCTTCAATTTGACACTAGCTGAACTCTGAACAGCTTTCTGGAGATAGTTCTGAGGACTAGTATGCAAATTTTGTACATTATACTGATAAACGACTGTGTAGTCTTTATTATAGTTTCACACCCTTATAATTCTTTTTTTGGGGGCATGAGGAGTGAGGGATGGTGGGAAGCACAATGGGATCGACAATTATATTTTTGTCTACTTCCCATGATTAATTTGTGTCGATAGATGGTCTAATACATTTTGTTTCATCTTACATTTGTGACTTTTTTGAACGATAGTTGCCTAATGTACGGCCAATCAATGCTGTACATTTTATTTGTCTGTGTCTATTTTTTTTAAAAATGAAATTCTCCTTGGCTGTACCATTTTAATAGGTGGATCTGGATAAGCCAGTGACCGGCCTCCGATTGTATTTGGAAGGAAAAAGAAACAATTGCTTAGCAATCCATTTGCAGCACCTTTCATCCTTGCCAAAAAGCCTTCAGCTTCAAAATGAATCATATGGCTATGCGAGCAGCTCCTCTGACCAAAGGTATCATGAGAAGGTCCAATGGAAAAGTTTTTCACATGTATGCACTGCACCCATAGAATCTGATGATCTCTCCATTGTCACGGGGGCCCAATTTGAAGTTAGAGAATCTGGTCTGAGAAATGTTCTTTTTTTACGCCTTCGGTTTTCTAAAGTCATTGGTGCCACAGTCATAAAGAGACCTGAGTGGGATGGTTCTCCTGTTATCGCCGAAAAATCTGGAATCATCTCAACTATAAGTTCTCATTTTTCCTCCGCTCAAAAGCCACCGCCACGACCATCTGAAGTTCACATAAATTCTGCACTTTATCCTGATGGACCTCCAATGTCAGCACAAACCCGAAGACTCTTGAAGTTTGTTGATACGACAGAGATGATGAGAGGACCCCAGGATCAACCTGGCTACTGGATGGTGTCCGGGGCTAGGCTTGTAGTCGACAAGGCTAAGATTTCTCTTCGTGTTAAGTTCTCTTTACTAGCTGTTGTCTTGCCAGATGAAGAGGAGTCATTGCAAGGCTAATGTATAGGGGGAGAAAAAGAAACAAAAAATTTCTACAGTTAACTTAGCATTTTTGTTATTATATATCTGTAAAAATAAATAATAGGATTTTGGGAACTTCTCTTGTATGAATTGCTTTATTAATGTGCAGTCTGTAAAATGATCATCTTCTTTATTATGGGGGGACAAAAAAAGAGAAAATGGGAAATCTCTTTGTAGTCTGGCAATGAAATTAGTTTGTCTACTCTATTTTGTATTTTAATTGCTTACTATGACTTTTGGCTTCTTAACTTAATAACCTTGGGAAAAATTCCAGGTAATTACACCAGGTGTCCCTCAAAGTGTGTGGTCTTAAATTTTATATCTCGTATAAGAAAAGTTTTTAGAGACTAGCCTTTCTCCCTCTTTATATATAGAACAACTACACCTTTACCCTTCTACACTTCAAATATTTTTATACAACTCTTCATGATCAATTGTTTCTCAACATTTATGTCTTTTTCTTCATTTTTTTTCATTTCTTTATTTTTCTTTTTTCTCAACCTTTACTTTTTCCGTCTTTTTTTTTGTCATTTTTCTCTTTATTTTTCTTCCATTTATTATTTTGCTCTTTTTAGATGCGTATTTAGGATTTCGAGATGATGTGTGCACTATTATGAAAAGATGAATATAAGATACAAATTTGATTAGTTTGACATTTAAGTTCTTATCATTGAAAACAGTTAAAATTTTAAAATAATAGGTCCAAAATTAGAACGCCAAAATTATAGTGGTTTTAATTCATGTCTCTGGCATTTAAACTTGCATTAACTGGAGCCCCTATGACGGATAGCAGACGCTGGATGAAAAAAAAAACTAAAACTTACTTAAAACACTTAAACTTAATACTACTAGCTAATTTCAACTAACATTGACTACTAAAAGTAGTGTAATTGCTCTGGACTATTTATGCTAGAGTGACCATTTTCTTGTTGGCGCAAATTCATATGCAATTGGATTTTGGACAAGCTACTTGTCAGCAAACAGAAGAGTCATCGATTCTCCCGAGAGGTTACAATAGGCGCGAGCAAAGATATTAATGATGAGGAAAGCTATTAATCATGAGTAACTGGCCAGTCTCCTTATTATGTTCGTATCTGCTCCTCCTTATCCTAATGCAAAACTCAGGTTCATCTTTATACCACAAACGAACTCCAAAAAACTTCATTTCTCCAAAAAATAAACTGATAATGTCATAGTCATTTGGTGTTTTTCCATTTTCCCATAAGCCAGCAAGAGGTACCAACAAAAAAAAAAATATATCATATTTTGAATGGTTGGATAAGGCAAGTTTTCGGGTCATCAACGACATCTCATCATCACATAAGGGAATCAAGTGAGCTGTGATGTTAACTAATTTACGATTCAACATTGACATATGGAAACCTCTCAAGCCTTTCACAATCATACAAAATTAACTCAATGAGTTTTCTGAACATCTCAGGGAATGTTGAACCTCTTCAACACCATACATCCACAAAGATACAGATACGCCAAATTTGGCATCCCCTTGAAATTGGTGTTTTCTTCAGGCTTTTGGAGCCCCTTGATAACAATTGAGAAATCAGAGACCAAAAAGAGATGAAAACTATTATGTATTTCTTCTGATTACAATTGATAAACTATCCACTATTTATATACAAAGGTACAAACATGATTCTAGCACAATATCATATCATATCTTGTACAATATCAATGGTGTGATAGTGCATAGTTAAATTAGAATATTGTCCCGAATATTTTAGAATCATATAAGATATTTAGATATTTGGAATCATATCAGATATGATTTGGAATCACATCTGATATGGTCAACATCCCCTCTCAAATTGATGCTACTTATCAAGAAGCATTAATTTGGATAATAGGAATTGGTGTATGCTCCTTGTCATCGCTTTTGTAAACAAGTCTGCCAATTGATCATGCGACGTGATATGTTGAAGACTAATGACTTGATCAACAACAAGTTCTCGAATATAATGACAGTCCACTTCAATGTGCTTTGTGTTCTCATGGTGGACTGGATTTGTTGCTATTTGTATTGCACTAGTATTGGCAGCATGTAATGTAGTGGAGCCATCAAGAGAGATATGAAGTTTTGCCATCAATCGATGTATCCACACAATTTCAGAGCAAGCGGTTGACATTGATCTATATTCTGCCTCCGTTGATGATTTTGAAATTCTTAGCTGCTTCTTGCACTTCCATGAGACAAGTGATGATCCGATTAACATACACCATCCTGTCGCAGACTTTTGAGAGTTTGGACATCCTGCCCAATCTATCTCTGCATACCCTTCGAGATTTAGAGATGATGTTGAATGAAAGAAAAGACCTCAATTAATTGTACTCCGAACATAGCGAATGATTCTGAGGAGGGCAGAAAAATGATGCTGGCAAGGATTTGTAACAAATTGGCTCAAGACTTGAACTGGATAAGAGATGTCAGGTCTTGTTATTGTCAAATAAATTAGACAACCAATGAACCTCTTGTACAATGTTGGTTCTGTAAGAGGGTCACCATCATCATTTTTGTACTTCACATTGATCTCCATAGGTGTGTGAGCTACTTTCTGATCACTTAGAAATGCTTGTGTGACAAGATCCTCTGCATACTTCCTTTGACTTAGCATGATACCATCCTGCAAATATTCAACCTATAACCCTAAAAAATATGTTAACTTGCCAAGGTCCTTCATTTTGAAAGTTGCATTAAGAAGATTCTTGAGCTGTACAATTCCATTCTCATTATTGCCGGTTTTAATAATATCATCCACATACAATAGTAAAATTTTCATACCAGTATTGGAGTGCCGGATGAATAATGAATAATCAAAAACAAATTGAGAAAATCCAGCATTTATGATGGTAGATCAAAACTTCTCAAACCATGCACGTGGTGCTTGCTTGAGACCATAAAGAGATTTTCAAAGACGACAAACCATATCAGGTTGAGCTTGGTTGTACCCTGGAGGAGGCTTCATGTATATAACCTTATGTAGTTCACCATGCAAAAATGCATTTTTCACATCCATTTGATGAAGTTTCCACCGTTTGATGGATGCTATAGTGAGCAACACACGAATTGTCGTCATCTTTGCAACAGGAGCAAAAGTCTCCTCATAGTCCAAGCCATATTCTTGTTTATATCCTTGAGCTACTAGTCAAGCTTTGTACCTCTCTAATGTTCCATCAGACTTCATTTTTATAGAATAAATCCATTTGCTCCCAATAACATAAGCTTCAACCAGTTTAGATATCAAATCCCATGTATGATTTTCTTCTAAAGTCGAAAGTTCCTCTTCCATTGCTTTTTTCCAGCAGTCATGACTTGATGCCTGTTGGTAAGTAGTTGGAACAAAAATAGAATTCTAAGTAGCAAGTAATGCATACGATCGACCGTATATACCAGAAGAGTATCCATATCGATCTGGGCCAGATGTTTTACGTTCAGAGTGACGAAAAGAAGGAATGGAAGAATTTATTTGGTCACTTGGTAAAGGTTCACCATCAGAATAATCATTGTTGTCAGATGAGTCAGTGAAAGAGGTATTCAATGAATTATGTGACAAAGTACTATTACCTGAATTATCCTTAGGGAATGCATCTGATTGACCAGGATCATCAGTAATACCATTAGGGTCTTCATTGGGAGATGTGAGATTTTGTTCATGCTGATTCTCAAACTTGTGCAGAAATGAGACAGAGTCTGATTTTTTTGAAGAGGTAATAGGGTAAGCAAACAGATGCTCAAAGAAAATTACATGTCTGGAAACTCGCAATTGTCGTCTAAAAGAATCATAACAAAGATATCCATTTTGAACATCATTATAACCCAGGAAAACACACCTCACAACTTTACCAGATAATTTATGACGTTCATAGCTAGGTAAATGGACAAAACACACACAACCAAAAACTTTTAGTTGAGAATAATCAGAGAGTTTACCAAAAAGAATGGAATAATATCATCTTTGTTAATGGTAATGGTGTGTCTATTTATTAAATAGACAGAAGTTTGGATGGCTTCAACCCAAAATATTTTAGGAACATTTGATGTATCGAGAAGAGCTAATGTGGTTTCCAGAACATGCCTATTTTTTCTTTCTACAACCCCATTTTGCTCAGGTGTGTATGGACAAGAGTGTTGCGAAGTAATGCCTCTCTCTTTGAAAAAATCTATGAGTTCTGACTTCATGTATTCTTCACTTGAATCAGATCGAAATTTTTTAATTCATTTATTGAATTGAGTCTCAACATAGATGACAAATTGTTGTATGATTTTAGGAACTTCACTTTTGTTTCTAAAAAATAATACCCATGTATATAGAGAAATATGATCAATAAACAAGATAAAATATCGATACCCCAATCCATATGAAATTGGTGCAGGACCCATACATCACTGTGAATCAAATCAAAAGTAGAGTCGTATGAAGTAGTACTACAAGGAAAAGGCAGTTTATGACTTTTGGATTTAGCACAGTTTTCACAAGGCAATTTTGATGACAAAACCCATGATTTCTTATTCAAATGAAGACAATACTATAACATGGAAGAAAGTTTTTGAGCATGTGGATGTCCAAGACGATGATGCCACAAGTACCACAATTTATTTGAGTTAGTGATGTCTCCTTTAGTGGTAGACAAATAACATGCATGGTGAGGTGTTTCAGACATGGACAACTAGAACATTCTCCCAACTTTACGACCCTTGGTGATTACCTTCCCTGTCTCCAGATTCTGAACAACACAACCAACATGTGAGAAAACAACAAGGCAATTTTGTTCCACCAACTGTCCAACCGAAATAAGATTAACAGTAAGTTTAGGGACAAAAAGGACATTAGAGAAGCAACATGATTTTCCAATCTTAGAGGCAGGTAAAGTATCACCATTGACTGTGAAAATAATATGATTTTCTAATGGAGTTGATAAAGAGTGTAAATTATGGATATCTCCTGTCATATGGTTAGACGTAGCCGAATCTATATGCCAAACTTTTGAATTCTTATTTAAATTCTTACCAGGATAGGCAACAATGAGAGCACTAGAAATAGGCCCGGGGAGAGCAGCTGCAACTGAATCTTGTATCATCTTTTGAAGTGCTTTCGGATCCAAAGAAGATGGTGTGATATCTTCTTGACTCACATAAGCTTCAGACGCTTCATAAGCTTTGTGCTTGGTTTGACGCGTGTTTGGGCGTCGATTGCACTCCAGAATTATATGGCCAAGCTTCTTAGAATAATTGCATATGTTTCTTTTCTTGCAATGTGACGCAATATGGCTATACTCTTTGCACTCAAAGCATTGTGGTCCAGACTTTTGAAATGAGCTCTGAGTATATGATTTATGGGCACCTTTTGATGTATACATAGCTGCGTCAATTGTGTAGAAAGAATCCATGGATGCCAGAGTATTGATGCACGTCTCCTCACAAATGAGTTCTCCAAAAATGACATCGATGTCTGAAAGATTTTCCCTGTTAATAATGTTAGCTCTATTAGGCTCAAAATCAGGTCTCAATTTCATGAGAAATTGGACAACTCGAGTCTTCTTCCTCTCCAACATAACTTCCTTGAAGCCTGTGGAAGAAAGGTTTCCTCCAAAGCTTTGGTCTTGTTCTGACCAGATTGCCATAAGTCCCGAATAATAACTCCGAATGTCTTGATCTCCCTGTTTGTATTCCGAAAGAGTATGTTCCAACTCAAAATCCCGAGCATGATTACATTGAGAATATACCTTTTTGAGATGCTTCCACATCTTTGCTGCCAAGTTGATGGACGCAGACTGAGTGCAACATCTGAATGTACAGAATTGAGGATCCACAAAATTACATGAGCATTGTTAGCGTGCGAAACTTGTTTTTCCTTGTCCTCATTTGGCTCAGTTGTTGATCCATTCAAGATTCCAAACAAGCTTTTCCCTTGAACAAAGATTCGAAAATGAAATTCCCACATCAGATAATTTTTTCCATCAAATTTGGTAGACAAAATGTCGTGAGAATGTGACTCCATTAGAAAGACAAGAGATATCCGATGATAGAAAATCAAACAACAATAAGGAGCAAATTAAACTAGTTTCTGGAAAAAAAAATTAGGCTCTTGATACCATGATAACAATTGAGAAATCAGAGACCAAAAAGAGTTGAAAACTATTCTGCATTTCTTCTGATTACAATTGATAAACTATCCACTATTTATATACAAAGGTACAAGCATGATTCTAGCACAATATCATATCATATCTTGCACAATATCAATGGTGTGATTGTGCTTAGTTAAATTAGAATATTGTCCCGAATAATTTAGAATCATATCAGATATGATTTGAAATCACATCTGATATGGTCAACACCCCTTAGATCTAGCTTCTGTAAAGATGGGAATTGTTGCTATTCAAAACACAAAAAGAATGATGAATGATGAAAATGAGTAAAGTAGTAAATGACATTTTTTTTATTAGAAATCATTTATTTTACTTTATATGAAAATTACATGTTTAGAAACTAGATAAAAATAACGTGATCATATATCATATCATAGCATATATATATATATATATATATAAGAGAACCTTAGGTCCGCCTACGTGGCGCCACCAGAAACCAAAATTCCCTTATAATTTATTTATTTACAAAACTAGCCTTCCCCTTTCATGAAGAGTTGTGACTTTTATGAAAAATTGCGACTTTTATGAAGAGTTGCGACTTTTATGAAGAGTTGCGAATTTTATGAAAAGTTGTGACTTTTATGAAAGGTTGTGACTTTTCCGAAGGGTTGCAATTTTTCCAAATAGTTGTAACCTTTTCGATAAGGCACAATAAACATTTGTTCACACTACCCTTTGTTGTCTATAAATAGAGGGATTTCCTCTCATTTTAAAACAACGAAAATTCTGAACCTCATCTTCTTCTTCTTCTTTTTCTTCACAATTAAATATTTGTGTACTTTGCTCCTGTTGAGTGGCTCACTGACACCATTGCTTATGTTATAGATCATGGTATAGTATTTTTACAATCATTAATTTATGCTTATGTTATTAAGGATAATTGATAAGATGTAATAATTTTCATTTTCCTTTATATTATTAATGTTTATTACCACGTAATCTTGTATGTATTATAATATAGTGTTTTAACTTTATTGACTGATAGGTTTTAACTATTATTTTATAAATTCGATGATATTAAATTTCAGCGCTTTGCGCGGGTAATTTTCCTAGTATATATATATAAGATAACCCTAGGTCCGCCTGCGTGGCGCCATCACAAACCAGAACTCTCTTTTAATCTATTTATTTCCAAAACTAGCCTTCTCCTTTCATGAAAAGTTGTGACTTTTATGAAAAATTGTGACTTTTATGAAAAGTTGTGACTTTTATGAAAAGTTGTAACTTTTATGAATAGTTGCGACTTTTATGAAGAGTTCGACTTTTATAAAAAAATATGACTTTTTATGAAAGGTTATGACCTTTCTGAAGGGTTGTAACTTTTCCAAAGAGTTGTGACCTTTCCGATAAGGCACAATAAGCATTTGTTCACACTACCCTTTGTTGTCTATAAATAGAGAGATTTTCTGCCACTATTATTTGTAGGGTTTTTTCCGCTATAGGGTAGTCGAATTCAAATACATTAATTAAGCTTCTTATGAAGTTTGTTTCATTCCTCAAAGATTTCTTCCTCCTATTTTATGGAGCTTAATCTTTACTATAAGTCATAGTGATTCATGTAACTATGACAATTTTGTGCTGCTATTTTGGTGATTTTTTTTAACTCTGTTAAAAATTTCAGTAAGGATGATTGAAAATTGATCTTCTCTGTTGTCCCTTTCTACAGGTTTCTTCATATAAACAAAGAAAATTGATTTCAATTGCAATCCCACATTACTACTCTTGCACCTCTCAGTCCACAACTCATAATGCTGCTGAAATTGTTGATTCATTACATTTGGTTCTTTAGTAATCAAAACTTTTTTGTCTGTTACTATTATTTGTAGTTTTTTTTTTTGCTATAGGGGAATCGAATTCAAATACATTAATTAAGCTTTTTATGAAGTGTTTTTCATTACTCAAAGTTTTTTTCCTCCTATTTCATGAAGCTTAATATTTTACTGTAAGTTATAGTTATTCATGTATCTATTGCAATTTCTTTTTGCTATTTTGGTGACTTTTTTTTTTAACTTTGTTAGAAATTCCAGTGAGGATTATTGAAAATTTATCTTCTCTGTTGTCCCTTTATACAAGTTTCTTCATATAATTTTTGAGAAAATTGCTTGTGGGTTGTGCTATATTTGATAATGTGATAACTAATACTGAACCAATGATGAAGTTTGTTAAAAGAACCAAACAAATTGTTCTCTTGCTTGCCACAGTTAGTATATTATTTTGATTTTTTTCTTAGGTACAAATATTTTGTATGTCATTGCACTCTTCCTAGAATATTAGTATAGAGACAACTAGTCCACTTCTTTTATCGCAAGTTAACTAATTCTTCGTCTCTTCTTTTTGGGCATAATAAGAGATCAAGTTTTCTTGAAACTAACAAATGTCCAAAATAAACTATAACAAGAATATTTTTTATTGGCAGTAAATATGCACATTAATGAAGAGTGCTAGAGAATTTACCGTCATTAGTTAATTGTCATTACATTCAATGTTGCTATAGACTTTAGAGACATTTATAGAGAGTACCAACTGCCTCTGAAAATACATATTTAACGACAATTATGCTATTAATTACCGTTAAAGATCATTCTTTTTTGTAATGATAACTCTTTCCTTTGATAATTTTTTTTTTTGATAAAGTAGTAATAATTGTTTCTTTTGGCTTCTTTAAATTTAATTTGTGAACTGTAAACTTGGATACAACCCGATACACGATCTTTTTGAAAAATATGTTAAGCAAAATGTCTTTTTCTTCTTGATTGTTAGGAAAGTGTAACACCTCGTATGCTAGAACTACCAAAATGCAGATTTTTCATAAGTTGCAGGTGCAACCAACAGTTGCCACCCACGGACTGTAGGGTGACCCACAGTACGTTCTGGTGGTCTGTGGTTTACTACCTGCAACCCTCCCCATAAACCTCAGAAAAAATCTTCTAAGGCTGGTCTGTGGATCATGACCCCAGAATCTAGTCTCTGAAGCCAAACGACGGCTGACAAGAACGGACCCTCGGTCCATCCACGGTCTGTCGGTCTGGACCGTTGATGACCCCGACAACTTTTAAGTCAGGGGTCTTTTGGTCTTTTCCTCATGCGTTGGACCGCTAAACTACGTCGTTTAACCCCTAAACTACGTGGTTATGGTCAGTTTTAGCCTAGTAAACAAATTAGAACCTAACCTAATCAATCATTCACCAAAAATTCATCAATCTTAGAACAAAAGAGGAGAAGAAGTCGACCAAACCCTAGTTCAAGAACACAATAATTTTTCATCAGTTCCAGCCCCGGAATTGAAAAATTTCTTTGTGAATTTTGTCACCAGGTATGTGGGATTTCACAAGTGGGTTCCTTTCACCCATTAGGTCCCTAGAATTCAGTCAGATCCTTGATTCTCTTCATTATCTAGATCTAGGGTTTCTAGAATTTCAGCATATCATTATGAATTAGTTACTTTAATGTTCCTAATCAGATTACTATGATTTTAGTATTTTTTTTGCCTAGATTCTTTCTTGAATTCAGAACCCTAGCTATGTAGTTCTTTAGTTCGTGAATTAGACATACTAGGTCAGATATTACAAATATACATGCCTCAGATTTAAATGTTTCATTATTAGTACATTAATGTCACATTTTAAGTTAGCAGGTCAGTATTTTGAGCTATCCAGTATTACATAAATTCATTCATAAATTGTTAATTTCATAATCAATTAGGAGTAGCTTAATATCGAGTTGACGAGGGGTCAGTCACCCTCAAGTCCCAGAACTAAGTGCCCCGTAGGTTGTAAGTCTCTTCTGTAGGCATCATTTCAGTGATCACGCCAGTCATGCCTCTATACCTCTGGCATGGTATATTGGGTCCTCTCGATGGGGCGTATACATCGGACTCCAAATTTAGCTCATGTGGTTTTATGTCAATTATTATTAGCTCCCACAATCAGATTCTATTGCATTGACCATGTTATCAGTTACAGTCAGATTTCAGTCTCAGCATGTTATAAACTTGGTCATTGCATTTAGCTAGTTCATGTTCAGTATCGTGCTTATCTCTTATCATTACTAGATTTATGCTTTGGTTCAGTTATGTTATTGTTCAGCTTTATTGTATCCTTCATGCTCAGTACTTTTCAAGTACTGATGCATACTCTGCGCTACATCTTCTCGTGATGTAGGTTCACGTTCTCAGCTTCCAGATCACGCATAGATCGGTTCCCAATCTTCAGTTCAACAACATCAGTGGTGAGTCCTCATTCTCTGAGGACGATTGACATGATTATCTTTCTTTACTTTTAGTTTTTAGTTTTCAGTTATTTGCTAGATCTAGCTGAGGTATGTCCCAGCATTTCTAGTCAGTAAAGTCTTTATTTCAGACATAGTTAGAATCTAGCTTTAGAATTTGAGTTTGACTTTTCAGTTGTTGTTAAACTCTCAGTATTCATTTATTCAAATTTAGTATGGGTATTCCCCATCATTTCAGATTATCTCATGATTAGCTTCCGCACAATATTTATTGATTTAGTTTATCTTTAAGTATGCTTATGATATACCATCAGGGTTAGCTTGGGGTCACTCGTGATCCTAGGTCCCATGTCCGCGTTCTGGGGGTAGCTTCACGGCATGACAAACTTGGTATCAGAGCACTAGGTCCAAGAATCCTAAGATGTCTGAAAAGCCGCACTAAGTAGAGTCCTTTTCATGGGTATGAAGTGAACCACATCTAATGAGAAGGAGGCTACGAAGTGTTTTAGGAAAACTTCATTTTCTTGTTACTCTTATCATGCATAAGGTATGATCTAATTCCTCGTTTCTAACTCGACGTTATGCGCTTTCAGATCATGCCTCCTCGTAGAGCTTACAGAAGGAATGCTAATGCACGCAATTCTAAACCAACTACTCTAGTCCCAAATTAGGAAGTTTCGAATGTAGAGTTTCAGAATGCTATCCAACTTTTGGCTCAGAGTGTGACTAACCAGAATAACCAACATGTTCCAGTTCTTGCAAATGCTAGTGGTGGATCAGTGGTAGCCAGGGTTCGTGATTTTGTTAGGATGAATCCTCCTGAGTTCTTAGGATCACAGATTGGTGAAGATCCCCAAAACTTCATAGATGGGGTCAAGAAGATCTTTGGAGTGATGCAAGTGACAGGTAATAATAGGGTAGAGTTGGCATCCTATCAGCTTAAGGATGTAGCTCATATCTGGTATACTCAATGGAAAGAGAACAAGGGTACATATGCAACTCCTATCACTTGGGAATGCTTTAGTGAAACCTTTTTGGACAGATTCTTTTTAAAAGAGTTGAGGGAGGCAAGAGCTCAGGAGTTTATGAATTTGAGGCAGGGTTCCATGTCAATCCAAGAGTATGGGCTCAAGTTCACCCAACTCTCCATGTATGCTCCTCACATGGTTGTCGATTCCAGGGCTCAAATGAACAAGTTTCTATATGGGGTATCCGACTTAGTGAAAACAGAGTGTAGGAATGCTATGTTGCTAGAAAATATGAACATCTCTAGGCTCATGACTCATGCTCAGTAGGTTGAGAGTGATAAGCTTGGGGAACAAGCTAAGGATAATAAAAAGGCTAGAACAGACAACTATGAGTATTCTTAATAGAAATTGGGTGGTGGAAATTGCTCGCAATTTCAACAGAAATCTTCAACTCCAACACCTTCATCAGTTAGTGTTCTATCCTCCAAGTTCCGACAAGATCAGAAAAGTAGGGTATTAGGCTCTAAGTTTCAGAGGAGTATTTCAGGCACCAGAACCTACCCAACTTGTCCAAAGTATGGTAAGAACCATCCGGGCAAGTGTCTTGCAGGAAAGGAATGATGCTTTGGGTGTGGTCAGTCTGGTCACATGTTAAGAGATTGTCCTTCTGCTAAACATGGTCAAGTAGGTAATAATGGTAAAGCTCAGTATATAACTTCAACAGCACCAACAGGTCGTCTGACTCAGCAGGGTAACTCATCTGGTACTGGTGGCAGACAGCACCAAAACAGGTTGTATGCTCTTCAGGCTCGCCAGGATCAAGAAGATTCTCCTGATGTAGTCACTGGTACATTACGAGTTTTTGACTTAGATGTTTATGGTTTGTTAGATCCAAGGGCTACTCTTTCCTTTGTAACTCATTATATAGCAGTCAACTTCAATGTTAGCCCAGAAACTCTCTCAGAACCCTTCTCATTCTCTACTCCAGTCGGTGACCCAGTTATAGCTAGACGTGTATATAAAAATTGCCCTGTCATAGTCTCCCACAAAGTCACCTCAGCAGATCTTGTAGAGTTAGAAATGGTAGACTTCGATATCATTCAGGCATGGATTGGTTACATTCTTATTATGCCTCAGTCGATTGTAGAACTAGGATTGTTCGTTTTCAGTTTCCAGACGAACCAATCTTAGAATAGAAGGGGTTGTAGTTTAGCGCCTATGGGTCGATTCATTTATTACCTTAAGGACCAGAAAGATGATCTCTAAGGGTTATCTCTATCATCTAGTTCGGGTTAAGGATTCAAGCTCCGAAACCCCAATTCTTGTGTCAGTTCTAGTAATTAATGAGTTCCTAGAAGTGTTTCTAGAAGAACTTCCTGGAGTTCCTCCCTAAAGGGAAATCAACTTTGGAATTGATCTCCTTCTAGATACCCAGCCTATTTCTATTCCTCCTTACAAAATGGCTCCAGCTGGGCTTAAGTAATTGAAAGAACAATTGAAAGACCTTCTAGATAAGGACTTCATCAGACCTAGTATTTCCCCATGAGGTGCACCAGTGTTGTTCGTGAAAAAGAAAGATGGTTCTTTCAGAATGTGCATTGACTATTGGCAGTTGAAAAAAGTCACAATCAAGAATAAGTACCCTATCCACAGGATTGATGACTTGTTCGACCAACTTCAGGGTGCTAGTCATTTCTCAAAGATAGACCTCAGATTTGGTTGTCATCAACTTAGAGTCAGACATAGTGACATCCCGAAAACAACCTTTAAAACTCGGTATGGTCATTATGAATTTGTAGTTATGTCATTTGGACTAACCAATTCTCCTGCAGCTTTCATGGATTTGATGAATAGAGTGTTCAAGAAGTATTTGGACATGTTTATTTCATCTTCATTGATGATATCCTCATTTACTCTAGGAATGAGGAAGAACATGTGAATCATTTGAGGGTTGTCCTGCAAACTCTCAAAGATCGCCAGTTATTCGCTAAGTTTAGCAAATGTGAGTTTTGGTTGCAATCTATTGCTTTCCTTGGTCATATAGTGTCTAGCAAAGGGATCCAAGTGGATTCTCAGAAAATAGAAGCAGTGAAACAATGGCCCAGACCTACCTCTCCTACATATATCAGAAGCTTCTTGGGTTGGGTTGGCTATTACAGAAGGTTCGCGGAAGGATTTTCATCCATAGCCTCTCTATTAACTAAGTTAACTCAGAAAAAAGGTTAAGGTTTAGTGGTCAGATGATTGTGAGAAAATCTTCGCAGAACTGAAAACTAAGTTAACTGCAACTCCAGTTTTGACTCTACTAGAGGGTTCAGACGGTTATGTGATTTATTGTGATGCATCCATAGTCGGCCTAGGTTGTGTGCTGATGCAGCGAGGTAAGGTTATAACTTATGCTTCTAGACAACTTAAGGTGCATGAGAAGAATTATCCAACTCATGACCTCGAGCTTGCAGCAGTGGTGTTTGCACTTAAGATTTGGAGACATTATTTGTATGGTGTTCACGTACATGTGTTCACAGACCATAAGAGCCTTCAGTATGTGTTCACCCAGAGAGAGAGAGTTGAATCTTCGCCAGAGGAGATGTCTTGAGTTCCTTAAGGATTATGATATGAGTATGCATTACCATCCCGGTAAGGCCAATATAGTAGCAGATGATCTTAGTAGACTATCTATGGGTAGTGTAGCACATGTTCAGAAAGAAAGAGAGGAACTAGCGAAACATGTTCACAGGCTTGCTCGTTTAGGAGTTCGTCTTATCAGCATATCAGATGGTGGTGTAACAATTCAGAATAGGTCAGAATCTTCATTGGTAGCAGAGGTTAAGGAAACACAAGAACGTGATCCGATATTGCTTAAACTAAAGGGTGTAGTCCATCAACAGAGGGTTGAGGTTTTCTCCCAAGGGGGGGATGGTGTGCTTCGCTATTAGGGTCGATTATGTGTTCCTAAGGTAGGTGAGTTGAGACATCAGATTCTTGTAGAAGCCCATAATTCTAGATATTCTATTCATCCAAACGCCACTAAGATGTACCGTGATCTGCGGGAAGTCTTTTGGTGGAATGGTATGAAAAGGGATACAACAGATTTTGTGGCTAAGTGCCCTAATTGCCAGCAAGTGAAGGTAGAACATCAGATCCCAGGAGGTATGACTCAAGATATCAACATTCCTACTTGGAAGTAGGAAGTGATCAACATGGACTTCATTACAGGTTTACCTTGTACTCGCAGACAACATGACTCCATTTGGGTGATAGTTGATAGAGTTACTAAGTTTGCGCACTTTTTGGCTGTTAAGACTACAAATTCGACTGAGGACTACGCCAAGCTTTACATTAATGAGATAGTCAGGTTGCATGGGGTTCTTTTGTCTATCATCTCAAATAGAGGTCCTCAGTTTACCTCTCATTTTTGGAAGTCATTTAAGAAAGGTCTTGGTACTCAGGTTAATCTTTAGCACATCATTTCATCCACAGATTGATGGTCAGGCAGAGCGTACCATTCAGACCTCAGAGGACATGTTGAGATCTTGTGTGATTGATTTCAAGGGTAGTTGGGATTATCGCCTTCTTCTTATAGAGTTCGCCTATAATAATAGTTACCATTCCAGCATTCAGATGGCCCCTTATGAGGATTGTATGGGCCTAGATGTAGATCTCCAGTTGGTTGGTTTGAAGTAGGTGAAGCAGCCTTGATAGGGCCATAATCAATTCATGATGCTATGGAGAAAGCGCAACTCATTAGAGATAGACTTAAGACATCCCATAGTCGCCAGAAGTCCTATGCATATATAAGGAGAAGGGACTTAGAGTTCCAAGTTGATGATTGGGTTTTTCTGAAAATGTCACCTATGAAAGGGGTGATGAGATTAAGAAAGGGAAGGCCAGTCCTAGATATGTAGGCCCTTACAAGATCTTTAAAAAAGTTGGTAAAATGGCTTATGAATTAGAGTTGCCAACATAATTAGCAGTAGTGCATCCAGTTTTTCACATTTCATTGTTGAAGAAGTGTGTGGGTGATCCAGCATCTATTGTACCTTTAGAAAGTGTGGCTGTGAAAAATAGTCTCACTTATGAAGAGGTACTAGTTGAAATCCTTGATCGTCATGCTCGAAGGTTGAGAAACAAATAAGTCGCTTCAGTTAAGGTTTTGTGGAGAAGTCAGTCCGTAGAGGGAGCTACTTGGGAAACAGAAGCTGCCATGAAGGCCAAGTATCCTCATCTCTTTCCTTCCGATTCCATTCAAGCTTGAGGTAATAGTTCCTCTTCAGTTTTGCAGTTATTCATGCGTAGCTTCAGTCTTAGTAGCATGTTCCTTCAATTTGTACTTGCATTTTTAGCGCATTTGCATGTCCTTGGAACTTAGTCTAGTCAGAAATCAGTTTCTAGAAATTAGTGGCAAGGTTTGCAGCTCTTTCCCTCCCTATCCAACTAGTTTAGACTTCATTCTAAGACGAATGTTCCCAAGGAGGAGATAATGTAACACCCTGTATGCTAGAATTACCAAAATGCAGATTTTTCAGAAGTTGCAGGTGCAACCCACAGGTGCCACCCATGAACCGTAGGTGCTTCAAGTGGGAACTGTCTCATCCATCTGAACAGGACAACTGAATGAATGCCGCTGACCAGTGTGACCGGTCGATTAGTGTGACCCACGGTCCATTCTGGTGGTCTGTGGTTCACCACCTACAGCCCTCCCCAGAAACCTCAGACAAAATCTTCTAAGGCATGACCCAGGGCCGGACCCACAGATCGTAGGTCAGACAACGGACCATGGTCCTGGTTCGTGGATCATGTCCCCAAAATCTAGTCTTTGAAGCCGAACGACGGCCTACCAGAACGTACCCTCGGTCCATCCATAGTCCATCGGTGACCCCCAACAGCTTTTAAGTCAAGGGTCGTTTGATCTTTTCCTTATGCATTGGACCGCTAAACTATGTCATTTAACCCCTAAACTATGTGGTTTTGGTCAGTTTTAGCCTAGTAAAGAAATTAGAACCTAACCTAATCAATCATTCACCAAAAAATCATCAATTTTAGAACAAAAGAGGAGAAGAAGTCGACCAAACCCTAGTTCAAGAACGCAACAAATTTTCATCAGTTCCAGCCCCGAAATCGAAAGATTCTCTGTAAATTTCGTCACCATGTATGTAGGATTTCACTAGTGGGTTCCTTTCACCCATTAGGTCCCTAGAATTCAGTCAGATTCTTGATTCCCTTCATTATCTAGACCTACGATTTCTAGAATTTCAGCCGATCATAATGAATTAGTTACTTTAATGTTCCTAATCAGATTACTATGATTTTAGTATTGTTTTGTGTAGATTCCTTCATGAATTCAGAACCCTAGATATGTAGTTCTTTAGTTCATGAGTTACACATGCTAGGTCAGATATTACAAATATACATGCCTCAGATTTAAATGTTTCACTATTAGTACATTAATGTCCCATTTTCAGTTAGCATGTCAGTATTTTGAGCTATCCACTATTACAGAAATTAAGTCATAAATTTTTAATTTCATAATCAATTGGGAGTAGCTTAATACCGAGTGGACTAGGGTCAGTCACCCTCAAGTCCCAGAACTACGTGCCCCGTAGGTTGTAAGTCCCCTCTGTGGGCATTATTTTAGTGATCACGTCAGTCATGCCTCTATACCTCTGGTAGGGTATATTGGGTCCTCTCGATGGGGCGTATACATAGGACTCTACATTTAGCTCATGTCGTTTTATGTCGATTATTATTAGCTCCCACAGTCAGATTCTATTGCATTAACCATGTTATAAGTTATAGTCAGATTTCAGTCTCAGCATGTCATAAACTTGGTCATTGCATTCAGTTAGTTCATGTTTAGTATTCTCAGTATAGTATCATGCTTATCCTTATCATTGCTCAAATTTATGCTTTGGTTCAGTTATGTTATTGTTCAACTTTACTCTATCCTACATGCTTAGTACCTTTCAAGTACTGACGCATACTCTGCGCTACATATTTTCGTGATGTAGGTTCATGTTTTCAGCTTCCAAATCACGCATAGATCGGTTCCCGATCTTCAATTCAGCAGCATTAGTGGTGAGTCCTCATTCTTCGAGGACGATTGATATTATTATCTTCTTTTGTTTTTAGTCTTTAGTTTTCAGTATTTGTTAGATCTAGCTGGGGCATGTCCCAGAATTTCTAGTCAGTAGAGGCTTTATTTCAGACATAGTTAGAATCATCTTTAGAATTTGAGTTTGACTTTTCAGTTGTTATTAAACTCTTAGTATTTATATATTCAAATTTAGTATGGGTATTCCCCATAATTTCAGATTATCTCATGATTAGCTTCCACACAATATTGATTGATTCAATTTATCTTTAAGTATGCTTGTGATATGCCAGCAGGGTTAGCTTGGGGTCACTCGTGATCCTAGGTCCCATGTCCGTGTCCTGGGGGTAGCTTCGGGGCGTGACAGAAAGTAAGGTCGTCTTTATTATTATTATTTGTGGATATTTGTGAGTTCAAGTGCTCACAAAATTATGCTTTTAAGATTTTAATATGTTATGTGTCAAAATTTTGATTTAGAATATCCAGTTGTGAACAGTTCCATTCAGATGTCACCTACTGCTTGATTGATAGTTGCATTAATTCTTTGTAACTCCATACTATAACCATAACAATAACTATGGTTCAGTTTCAAATAAGTTGGGGTCAGTGATATGAAACCTAAGCAATCGTAATAACTATTCTGAGACAATTAGGAAAAACATTTATGATACTAACAATTTTAGGGTCATTTTTAACACATACATGATACAACATAGTATAATAAAAAAGAGATTGATGGAGGTTAATAAGAAAGGTGCCGAAGGTCCTCCATTTGAATTAGTTAATTATGTTCTTGTATGGACGTGCTGTTCTACTTTACTTGGGAGTGTTGTTGTTCGAGACTTTTTGGTGTCTTCTTTAACGTTTGATGTTGTTCTTTATAACTTTTTGGAATTTAGAAAATTTCATTACTTCTGACCAACTATTTCCATGGAGATTTTCTTAGACTTCTTTGTTATGTTTAAAATCTCTCTATGACTCATAATTTTTGTATTATAAAAATAAAAACTAAAAAAATATAGCACTTTAAGATTTTGGAGGAGCGCTTTGCCTTAAGATAAAATGTTCTTGACAATGTAGTGTATGTAATACAAATATTATCGAATTATCATATGTAAGCTTAATAAAATAGGTCAATCCCGTGCGAAGCACAAGTAATTTTCCTAGTAATATATAATTGGAGAGCGGATGATATTTTCAAGAATATATATTTATTAGAGATTGATAATAATATTAGCACTGTCTAATGTTTTAATAAAAAAATTGTTACTATTGAATATTGCTAATAATGTTTAAGTGTTGGTTAATATAATGATGTGGAGATAAAAATTGAGATAATCGTATAGGAAAGTGACTTCATGATCCATCCAAGAGAAAGGTAAGTCATTTTTTTTATTTGGTGAAAATTATTCTCCCCATTTGTTTTTTTTACAGACAAACACTTAAAACTATTTTTCCTTATATAAAATACACCTAAAATAGGAAAAGAGTAAAATACACTTAAAGAGTCATTTGGTATAGAGTGCATTAAGAGAAATAATACATGTATTGGTAGAGTGTAATAGGCGAATAATACATGTATATATATTATGTTAACTTTGGGTATTAATAGTACCTTGTTTGGTACACTTTTTTCATGTATGTCTAAAGCTTGTATTAGTTATACACTTTATTGTGTATTAAGGTGGATATATTATTAATATCATGGATTTCTAGGTATTAATAATGTAATGTTTTTTATGCATGCATTAACATAATTAAAGACTCATATGCGCTCAACTTTTTATTACAATCATAATTGTGGAGGATATCTTTATAATTAATTTTTTAAAGCAATATATGTTATTTTTAATATACCAAACCAAATAATGCATAAAAATAAATTATGTATAATTAATATAAGCATAACTAATATATGTTTCTCATGAGATTCTTTTTGCTCTATCAGCATAGTGTTGTACATAATCATGAAACCTCTGGTTGGAGCCAAGAGTAGGGCTGTCAAAAATGAGGCCAACTATAGATAATCCATCTAGAATTTTAAGGGTTAGTCTTAAGATAATTTGTATTGGCTTCAATCTGAAGTATCAACCCATTAAAGCTTTAACCCATTTTAAGTGAATCCTTAATCGAGCCCAATTTAATCTTCAATTCCAACCCGACTCTGTATTTGCATTGATGTAATGTATGTTCTTATATTGAAAGTATGAATTTCTATCTATATTATATCTTTTAGTACTTATCTATCAATTTGTAACTTATTTTTTAAAATTTTCATGAGTTCAAATTTAAATTGTGTTTATAAAAGTTAAATAACAATATATTGAAATTATTGAGGTTAAGTGAGTCAAATTGGACTAGTCAGGACCCAATCCAATTTTTAGCCCATTTGAGCCTAAATTGTGGTCAGATCTTTGAAGGGTTGAGCTCAGGATAATTTGTATTGTCTTCAATCTCAAGTCTTGACCTATTAAAGCTTTAACTCATTATAAGAGAATCCTCAATCGAGCCCAATTTAATCTCCAATTTCAACCCGACTCTTTATTTGCATTGATGTAATGTATGTTCCTATATTGAAGGTATGAATTGTTATCTATTTTATATCTTTTAGGATTTATCTATCCATTTATAACTTATTTTTTAAAATTTTCTTAAGTTGAAATTTAAATTGTGGTTTTAAAGTTAAATAACAATATATAGAAATTATAGTCAAATTAGGCAAGTCAGGATCCAATCAAATTTTAGCCCATTTCAGCCGAAAGTAAACTTGGGCGGGTCAAAACCGAATCCAATTTCTCTATCAATCCATTCTAATATCTCCAATTTATGCCTAATAATTTGACGCCCCTAGCAAAGAGTATCAGTGCCCAAAGACCCTTGTAACACCCCAAAAATTGGTAGGCCAGACTAGAGCTTGACATTAGGTTAGAAGCCTTGAACGTACCTCTCCGTACCTTAAACTAAATATTTTCGTGTTAGAACGTCAAGGTTCAAACCCCAAGGACCAACCATGGGTCCTTGAGGAATGCACCAAAAACATGCTTGGGCAGTGACCCATGATGGGTCACTCACGCCTCATAGCCCCCCCCCCCCCCCCGCCTCGTGGGTGAGGGGCTGTAGATGGAACATGCAGGATCTGGTCGCAGACCCCGACCCACGCTTCACCAGCACAGGCCGTGGGTCCAACCACAGTCCATCTGTGAGGAGGTCGTGGGTGATGACTGGAAACCATTTTTGTGAATTAGTTAGGGGTACTTTAGGGTTTTCCATTTTTATTTAATACAAAGTGACTTCGTTTTACACTAAATTAGACTAACTATATAATGATTTAAGACCTCTAAAATTAGTCATCCTTCTCATAATTCCAAAATCCCAAATCAAAACCAACTTTTCCCAAAATTCTCTCTCTAGAACTCAAAGGAAGAAGAAGAAGAAAGTTGAAGCTAGGGTTTGAAGGATGAAGATTTTCTACTCAATTTAGTTGGAGATTCATAGCTAAGGTATGGTAGTCCTTCATCCATGGATAGCTTTCATCCATGGAGCCCCTCAAACTCTCAATTTCAAAGTTATAAAATCCCTAAAAGCTAGGGTTTTGACTCCAAGTCATGGAAGTTATGGATTCTTTCAAAAATGATTTTTATGATTTAATTACTTTGTATTATGATTGAATTGATGATTATTATGGTTTTTATGATGAAATCTCCCATGAATCCATGAAATCCCCATATTCCCAATTTATGACTTTGTGATGTGGGTTTGTTGATTATAGAAGAATATTATGAGATTATGCTTGTAGTAGTTGAGTTAATTGAATCATGTTATTATTCATGTCTAATGTAGTAACTCTAGATGTGTTGATTGAATATGATCTTTGTCTCTTGAGGGGTAAAGTATGAGAATTATGCATGTTTGTGAAGGTTATGCATATGTTTTAAGAACACTTTGAGTGTAAAGTGATATAATCATGTTGTGTGTAGTTGAAAGGACATTCTCATATACACACATATGTATGATTATGATAATGATATTGTGATGATTGAAAGGCTATTCTCATGAATTCATAATGAACTTAGTATGAAAGGTGTTCTCACATAGTAATGGTTCTAGGGTTGAATGACTTTTCTCACCTAATTGAACTGAAGGCTAAAGAACCTTTATACTTAGAACATGGATGGTGATAGTTGCTCACGTATGGTCTAAAGAGTTATTTTAATGAATTAACTTGGATTGATTGTCAGGGATATCTTTTCATGAAACTTGAGTCGATGTAGAGACTTAATGACTATCTTGTGGGATTTAGGCCTAGCACCGAGTGGATATTGAAATGAGATGGAGGTTCCCACCTAGTTGAGTTCGGGCTTCCAAAATGGGAACTCTCACCTAGTAGAGTCTGGATTTCCCAAAGTATGTCTCATGACATGGAAGCCTTCATCTAGTGGAGTTTAGGTTTCTAGTAGCAATCTCTGTATCCCATAACTACATTCCCCGTATGAAAGTTAGCTAGTGGATCCGACTAAGCTAACAAACCGGTTCTACCTTAGGCAAGTGGACCAACCCTTGACGGTGTGGGTAACACCGAGAGGAATCATGTGATAACTCACATGTTCTCATGTCGGTTAAGGCTATATCCCAATTACAACAAGAATAGTAATGAACTAAGATTATGCTTGAAGAAGCATCTCCTAGAGTCCAACACAATTAATGAACTAAGATGTGCTTAAGGAAGTACTTCACAGTGTTCAAGAGTTTTAAGAGATGACAAATATGAGTGGTGACCAAGAGTGGTACTTAGCATGGGTGGGATTATGGGGTCTTATCCATGCATTGCAAAGTGTGACTTGAGGTTACTTATGAAGTGTTTCTCTTATATGATGTATATTTAGATTGGATTGTTGCTAAAGTTGCTTTCCTTGTTATGTTTGACTAAAGGTGAAGGTTCCCTTGTCCATGAGAATTAAGCTAAGGATGAGGTTCAAAGATGGTAAGTATGATTATGATGGCCTAAGAGTTTACTTAGTATGGATGAGATTATGAGATCTTATTCATGCATTGCACAAGTAGACTTTGAGGGTGTATATGAAGTGGTTCTTTTATGCTATGATAATCTATATATAGGTTATGTTTATGAGTTATGTTTTTCCAACTATCTCTATGATGATGTTCAAACTTGGCATATAGCATGATTTATAATGAAATGTCCCCTTTTAGCATGTTTTCAAGGTTTTAATGCATGACTATCATACTTAGTGCATTTTTGTACTAATCCATATTTTCCTATACTTTTCCCAAGTGTATGGTCCGGTTCTTAAGGCGGTCACCATTTGGTTCAAACTTGGATTCAACTATTCTCCTAGCTTGTGGTGAGCTCTCATGATTCGAGGACGGATGTGTCACTTTGATTTTCATTTCTAGTATTTCATTTTTGGACTATGTTTGTATGGGATGTGTCCCTTCTCATTTTGAACTATTGTAATAGATGCCTATATTGAGACAAGTCTAGACTTCTGCTTGTTTTTATAAAAGACTTCGATTGTAAAGAAAAGTTTTAAAATTTCTGTATCATTTCTATTTACTTTATGTTATGATATGCTAAGTGGCTTGTGTTAGGCTTTTTGGGGTCTAGTACGCCATGTTACATCTAGGGTGTACCCCTGGGTCGTGACAACCCTTGGGATTGCTCAATTGAGTTTCTTTAGGAATGTATTTTATTTTTTTATTTTTAAAGTATATAATCCTTTCTTTGTTATTTTTAGGTCAAATTTACGTGGTTGGGCAAAAATTGCTTCCTTAGTATCGATGACCAAGGCAAATGTGGTATGTGTTACTCCCTCCGTCCACTTTTATTTGTCATGTTGCATTTTTTGAAAGTCAATTTGGTTATAATTACTTTAACATAATAAGACTTTATTTAAAATAAGTAAATAAACATATAGAAACATAATTTTAATTTTACTAAACTTGTTTGGTTAATTTGATTTTGCAAGAATTCTTCTATCTAATGGGTTATTATTTCTTGCTCAATGCACTTTAAAAGAAGATTTCTTATTTTTGGTTTGGAAATAAATCAAATAAAAAATATAAGTTTCACCCCAAAAATATAAAATTCCTAAATGTCAAATTGTTCCCCCAAAATTTAGAAGTCATCCCCAAATATCAAATATTTTCCTCAAAAATTTAAAATCTTACTTACCATTTCAAATACCCTTTAGCCACCCCAATATCCCATATCCCCTTCCCATTCCCTATTATATAATATACATTTTTTTAGTTGATATTTTCTTTTGTAGGCTTTACAAAGTGGAGCATAAAAGTATACAACATTATTTTTACATAACATGGTTGTTTTATTGGATTGTATTTTAAAAATATGAATACAGTTCTCTGTCAGTTTATAATTCACATCAAAATTTGATATGAATTTGCTTACGAAGTAATTGAATTCAACATTTTAATCAATAAATATATCAATATATGTTTATTTGTCACATCACATACAATGTATTTCACTATTTCAATTTCGGTGATATAGAAAATGAACTTAATTAATTCATCCTCAATTTGAAGAAGATCATTGTGTGACATCAATTGAATTACCGAGCAAGTGCTTAGCCGTAACAATTTTCATACTGATTTGTTGTGGATTCCTATAGATTTTTATGAAATCAAAGTTGTATTGTGCAACTTATTATATACATATTTATATCTTTATTATTTTAATTTTACACAAGTTTTAATTAGTTTGCAATGTCGGTTACTATGTACATGTTTAAATATATATTTTATGGATAAGGCACAAGTATCCCCCTAGACTATGACCAAAATCTCAGAGACACACCTTAACTAAAATAAGGTCCTATTACCCCCTTGAACTTATTTTTTTTGTAATTTTGTACACCTTTTGTCTTACGTGGCACACTCCGTGACTCCACGCAATTGAGGCGCGTGAAAAATATTTGGATGCCACATAAGCCAAAAAGGTGCAGAAAATTACAAAAAAAATATGGGTTCAGGGGGATAATAGGACCTTAGTTTAGTTAAAGTGTGTTTCTGGGATTTCGATCATAGTCTAGGGGGTACTTGTACATTTTTCCTATATTTTATATCAAATGTCTTATCTAATGAAATGATTATATGTATTGATTATATAGAAAATAAAAAATAATCAATAATAATAATAATAAATCAAGTGATTAATTATATATGCCACCCTATATATATTGATTATATAAAAAATAAACAAATGTCTCCCTAACCTATTATCGAATTCTCAACTATACACTTATACTTTGCAGGGATCTATTACCCCCCCTGGATTTTTCAAAAATAAAATATATACCACCCTAAAACTAGACAACCACATTCTCAACATGTAGTGATGCCCACTCGCTGGCAACTGTTATTTTTTATTATTTATATTTAGTTTTTCCTTTTTATTCCCTTTTTCATTAATTACAAAAATATCTTTATTTTTTTTATTCCTCTTTCTTCTTCTTCTCTTTTGTTTTTCATTCACTTCTTCCAAATTAGTCATCCACGAAAAAGATCGAAGCTGTTTTTATTATCATTTTTCATCACTTTATATCATCCTTGCACCTTGACGAGCTTGATTACTCATCTCTTTTTTCTTTTTTTTTTTTATTATGTTATTTCTTTGTTTCCATGTGTAATATTTTATTTACGAGTTGTCGTTGGTTAAATTCTTGGGTCTTCACCAAACAACAATAGAGATTGAAAATAAGATCTGATGGTTGATATATGTTATTGACCTAAAATTGGTGACAAGGTAGATTAATGGTGTTGATATTTTGAACTAATTTGAGATTGATAAAAATGAAAAAAAAGATGGATGACCCAGATCATATACCCAAAACTCATGTTTAGTTTGTTTTATGAAATTGATGATCGAAATTTTTTATTTTATAGTCATAATTGTTTTAATTCACTGGATTTCTTCAATAATTGAAACAAATTCAATAATAGAATGAATTTTTATGATGGAAGGTGTTTAATAATTCTATTTTTTTAGGTTTTGTTTCTCCTATCTATCTTCTTCTGCTTTTTCTCTCTCTTTATTTTAGTGATTTTTTTTGGAATAGTGAGATTAAGGACAATTTGATTTTTTCGGCAATATGAATAATAATTTTAATAATATTTGATGATTTGTAGTGTTAGTTGTAGAAAATAGTGAAATAAATTGTAAAAAAATTATATTAAAAGATGGATAAAAAGATATGGTTAGTGTAGTGATGGTGGTTCAAGATGGAGAAAATGGTGGTGGGGTGCATGTTGAGTAATGAGAAAGAGAGGGAAAAAAGAAAAAAGAAGCATAGAACTTAAAGAGAAGAGTAAAAAAATATATATTTAACAAAAAGTTAAATTAAAATATTATAAAATATTTTTATCAATTCTTCTGACTTCCACATGCCTCCAAGAGAGTGAGGACACTCTCTATGCCATGTGAGCATTTAAGGGTGTAATTATTCTATTTTGGGCTAATCCATCGGTGGCCTCCTAAATTTGGCACGATTTTTCACTTAGACACCTTAACTAGGCTTTGTTCATTTTAGACACCTCATGTCATGCCCAACTGTGTCATTTTGACACTTTTTCGACAATCTGCCAAATTTGTAAGGTGTGTGTTAACACACTCGCTGATGACGTGTCAAAGTGACGAATTAAATAAAGACACGTGACATATATATAAATTATTTTTTTTTTTTGGATTTCTGGGTCAATGCAAGTCAAAATTTGGTTTTTTGGTACATATATATGGAGGTCCCAAACTTTCTACTAAAAATTATATCGCTTATCTATTTGATTTGGACTTTTTCTGTGATTATGATGTGAGAAGGCATACAAATGGATTGGAACGCTAAAATTGTTTGTTGTGAATGTAGGATTTGATAATTGAAAATATGATTTCTTGCCATTTCTGAGTGTTTTTTTCTTCTTGAAATTTATGTTGATTTTCTCAAATTATTTTGAGGAAGAAGGACAACAAAATAAGTGAAAGTATTTAAGCTTAAAATTTATGGGCGCTAGAATTCACTTTTTGTTTGTGACATCGTCAAAAAATTTTCACCATGGAAAGAGTTTAAGCTTGGAAAATGGTAGCCAAAAAATGGGGAAGAAGAAGAAGATTTTTTTTTTTAAAAATTTGGTAAAATGAAGCTCTCACGCGCGTCTAGTGAGTGTATCACACTTGCTATGCCATCTCAGCAGAAAGTGTCAAATTGACACAGTTAGGCGTGACATGAGGTGTCTAAAATGAACAAAGCCTAGTTAAAGTGTCTAAGTGAAAAATCGTGCCAAATTTAGGAGGCCACCGATGGGTTAGCCCTTCTATTTTAAAATAGTCTAGGGAGGTGTTTGGACTCCCGTGAAACATAAGTGTGTATTCAAAAATTCGATAATAGGTTGAGGGGGCATTTGACTATTTTCTCTTATAATAATAATAATATAATTATGTGGATGTAATTAATATTTTATCATACGCCGTATATTTAATTTTTGATAAAAAAAACTTATAATATTGAAGCAATTACACCATCCTACGCTATTTTGAAGAGGGAGATGATCTCACTTTTGAAACAACAGTTGATAGATTGTATTTTTATACATTCTGGACAACCTGAAAGGTTGAAATTTCTGAAATGTAGAGAGTCCTTTAATTACCATTATGATCAAGCATTTGAGTATGCAAATGATCATGAAATTATCTCTTAAGCAAAAATGTATTCATATAAGGGGATAAGAAACACATAAATGCCTCAATCCAGCAAAGCCAAAAAGGATGCGTGCAAATGTACATCAATACTGGATCCATAAGAAGTGGTTAGTGTAATTGTTTAATTTGTTTTAACTTATATAAAAATTATTCAAGAGAAAAAGATTAAAATTATGAGTGTCAATATATTAACAATTTTCATAAACTATATGAAGCAATAAAGTCTAATGATCCATCTATAGATTAATTTTGAATATACTTAAAATTTGTTTTATAGGTGTTTAACAAACAAAAATAATGACCTACTTGATGAAAATTAGAATGAATTATCTCATTCTTTACAAAGTGATAAAAGATGAAAAGAGAGTTTTGACTTTATGTCTTGTATTTATGTCCATTAAAATTAGGAGAACAATTTAGTGTAGTAGACAAATAATTCTTTCTAAAGTAATTTATATACCTGATGAATGAATATTTTACCTCAAATAAAGAGGATTTAAAAATATTAACAAAAGTTAACTTCAAAACAAAAAGGGGACATCCGATTGACCATTTAGGGAATTAGTTTGGGTTGGTCATTTTTAGATAATTAATTAATTTAGTTTTAAGGTCTATTTGTGTACTTTTTTCAAAATTTAAATTAATTCTACTGTGGATCATTCTCACGAATACCCTTATTTGGGGTGGTTTAATTCAGCTTGTTTCTCAATATTTTATTTAAGTGAAAAGAAGTAGTTAGAGTCACTTCTTCTATTTTATTTTCTGTACTCTTCATCATTGAATGATTCATTTTCAAGTTCTTGGCTAACGTTAGGCTCGATCAATTTAACTAAGAGAAAATAAGAAGAATTTTCGAGTAAAATATAAGAAGAGAAAGGAGAACATGGTACATAATGAGGATTAGACTTGAGTAGTAATTTAACGGAAGGCTGTACAGGTCTTGTTCAGTCATCAAATCTACACTACACTCTAAATCGATGAAGCTCAAAATAGTAGTATGAGGTTTGAGAATATGAGATAAAAATTTAAGAGGATTAAAAGAGAATCTAATCCTAAACTTCCGTGAATCTTCTTATTTAATTTTGAAGAGGCACAAAAAATTTATGTTAACATGAAGAAAAGTACATTTCGGATGAACTCAACCATCCTGTATGAAAAAATCAAGAGTGTATATTACCAATTTTAGTTTTCTCCATTCTTTTTGCCAAGTTTCTTTCTTATCTGGAGTAGTATAGGAATATTCATATGTTGTCCTTCGACTATGCCTTTCAGCCTGGCCATAAGAACTGAAATGTCACAATATTTTTTTGACTTCGTGGTGTTGAAATGTGGCACATAGTTAGTAAGGAGTCAAATGCTTTTAACATTGTAACAGATATAGTTATGCCAACAATCAAATCAAAGAAAGCACAACTGCTTGGCAACTATAAGGCCAGTACATGAATTGCACATTAATTTTTGTTTGCTATTCTCTATTTATAAATTATTGAACTTAAATGGAAAAAAAACTATATGTTGTTTGTTACAATTTTCATTCCATATTCTCTTCTGCAATACTTTTTAAATCAGCCTTTCATTTTTAGCATTTTTAATTTCTCGTGAATTTCTTATCAAATAGCATAGAAATATATATAGCAGAAGAAAAGTATTTTCCATACAGAATCATTTTATACACTTTTTTAAGTAAAGAAAATGGGATCCCAATATAGTGGACAGAAGTTCCCACTATATTGTGTGGCCAGAACGAGTTCGAATAAAAAAAAATAAAGATAGTACAGGCTAGTGGCTACAGCAGCATTATTTAACAATTTTTTTCTTTCCACAATTTAATTAAGATAAAGGGTTTAAACGCTGTGTGAAAAAAAAGAGAATGACTTAGCAATAGACCAAATGAAAAAAGATAGAAGAAGCGATTGAGCGGCAACCACTGACACAAACAATTCCGTACACCTAGAGTTTTTCTAAATATCGCAGGAAGATAATATTTGATTATAACTAAGTCATGTTTACTTTATTAAATGTATTTTGTAATATTATATCATGTTATTTATTTTACCAGAAAGTGTATATGGGTCTTACAGAGCTTGAGACAAGAGCATAATTTGTTTTCTATTGTTTTAAACTAAAGATACATACATATATATATAACTAGATAGGTGATAGCACGGGCCCAACATTCTGAATTTTGATGTGATCTTTTTAGCGTCATAACAAAATATCAATACTTAACTGTATTATTGATTTTCTCGTATAATAACAGTACAACATTAGTCTACGGAGAAAACAGAAAGAGGCATTTCTTATTATCAATGTTTACAAGTCTGCTTTGGGAAAATATGATTAATTGAGTCACCTTTTTTTCCATACATCTAGAAAGAGACGAATACGGTCTTAAAGTTAATCCAGAGTCGCCATGGAATTACAGGAATCTTCAGCTCTGATTTCTCCTCCATTCTCCTTTTTGTTTCCTCTGCTGAGCCACTTAGAAGTTAGGATCAAAGTTTGTCCCTCTGTTATCCCCAAATGTCAATTCAATGTGATTAATGGTCAGCCTCTATTACATTCTGTGCTAATCTAAATTCCATAAAAATGTTTGAACAAATTACCATGTCCATATACAGAATCTACCAAAAATAAATATGCAGAAAGAGCAAAAAGAAGATACATATAATGTTTTACAATCAATGCCTATATTTCATTCCTATGATAAACTGATGTCAATGGATGGAGGAGTGGGGATACTGAAATGAAACGAATAATGAAACTCAATCTATCAATATCATGCATCATCTGTAAGGCAAACATTGAACTCTAATATTACAAAATAGCATAATAAATGAAAAAGATAGAAAGACAGACAGGAAGGAATATAGACATGTGACATTCAAAAATAAATAAATTTCCTACCTCTTCGGTGTCTCATAATCATCTCTCTCTCTCTTATTTACTCTTGGTTATACAAAGTACCATGGTCCAAAGACGCTGCAAATCACTTGTCCAAGGGTCATGGTAAGCATATTCGTAGATGTCGTGTCAAACAAAATGTTTGTGGTTAGGGTACTTCAAAAGCTTTTCATAAACTTTTTTCATTGCTAGTAACTTTCAGAATCTCAAGCTTTAGACACATTACAACCATATCTCATAATATATGAGTCACAAGCAATAAATAGAAAAAACAACCAAATTAAAGTAGTATCATTTGGGTTTGTGAATATCTTCTTCGTTTATCATATGCTAGGAGAAGCAGTTGACATGATAATACAAAATGAACATGAGTTCATACATCACAAAATATGAAGATCGATAATAGAATTTGAACACTAAATTCAAGTAACAATAATAAAAACATCCAAATAATGAGAGTTAAAGAATCAAATAGTACCCTTTGATAAATGCTACTATTGCAATAGCACAATCTTTACTTGTTAACTATTGTCAATCTGGAAGTTGTGTACGAAGTACATTCTTTCTATTTGTTAGTAATAGACTTCCAAAATAGTAATCCTTATCATCCAACAAAAGTTGCACTTATAGGTTAGGCTTGTTTTTTCTCCACCAATTGATATCAATTATCACGAGAAAGAAACCATTTGACATTCAATTTTATCAACACTTTTCCTTCTATCATAATGTCTTGAAAGTTCTGAAATAATAAGTCTTATGATTTATCATCTGGTCCACTAAGTTGATGGCATACATATTCTTGTCTTTTGAGTATATACATGGATGAACACTCTTTATATAAGAGTTGATATTTTATACTTTCTGAGCTCAGTTGAAGTCTACTTGTACTTGAATAGAAATAAAATAAATCTTTCCTAAAAATTCCCAAACCCCTATTCTTTCCCAATCAGAAGAAACAACAAGAGTTTGTGTACTCTGAAATTATGTGCAGAATTTTCCCACCATCAATCATTATTAGCATTAAAAACAGACTCGAGACACCATACAAGAAACAAATCTGAAATATTCTATGCATACTCATCACCATTTTGAAGCACCCAATATTATTCATATGCATGAACTGATTTCCGTTAAATAACAACAATAATCTAATCGAAAAATGGCAATAATCGAGCAAAACGACGTTAGATTACCTACTGCTCGATCTCAGGGACCTTCTATACTCTCAAATTCAACTCTCTCTCTCTCTCTCTCTCTGGGGTACAAATTGACACATAAAACAATTAAATTAAAGCTAATCTTGATTATCAAAAATTAAAAGATAATAACTTGTTCTCCCAAGAAAATATAGAATTCAAGGAACTTACTAATGGTATCGAGTGATGTACTTCTCATCTTGCTCATCTCGAGTTCCATCCGCCTTGTTGTCCCTACTACAAGCCCAATACTGTTTTCTGTTAAGTTCAACTTTTGAAATTAGAACGAATTGCCTTACCAAAAAGAAAAAGGGTAAGACTCATTAACCAACTCCAATCCAATATAGATCGTAAGTAAGTTGAAAGGCAATCAAATAATTGACAGAACGTGAATGCATTACTAACCTTTGGGAATTTTAGTCACATAGCATGTCTATATTTTTATTGAGTTCTTCCCAATACCCCTGAGGATTATGCGACTGACGCAAATAACCTTAATGTGTCAGCCCAAAAAGTCAAGCCCAAGCTTGGTTCTCTCTGATTTTTCTACAATTATTGATTGCAGTGTTCATCCTTCTCTTGCTCATTTATATATAAGGGTAATATTAGTGCGATTTGAATCTAAATATTCCTTCAACATCTGAAAATGGACACAATATATATTGAATAAGTTGAAAATAGAGAATCTACATGATTGAAGAACTTTATCAACATATTGAAACAATACTTTCCAAGAATTTAAAAGTCAGTGAATGAATTTTAATTTAAAGTGAAAAGAAGCCTACGAGGGAAAGAAGATGTTTCATCTTCACATGAGCAACTATGAACTCCAAACACAAAAGTCCACTGTAATAAAGTTCAAATTGGCATAAAGCTTGTAAATGATTGTGACTGCCATGATTGTAAGGTTTTTCTCGAAAGACCTCACACCATTAAGAGAATCTACATCTTATATGTAGTTTCCAATCTTTTCTTGAGAGATACATTAGCTCTCTGGACTAAGTCCAATAATGTGTCAACACAACCATAATGAACATAAAAAGATACTGATTTTGTGGCTCTTAGTAAATATAATTAATCACAACAACCCTCTAGATCTTAATCCCTACTCTTGATTTTCCCATCTGTAACCATGTAACGAAAAAGCGAATGAGTATTTTATTTTCCATAGGTATTTAGTACTCACTTTCTAGATGACCACACCTTGTAGATTAATACCAATGCAATCATTATTTAAGTACATGAAGTGATGTACAGTCTAGAGTAAATATGAATAAATATAGAAAAGAGAAGCTCACAGAGGCGTGATCCTCGAGCGCATATCATTCTGGAACACTGGGAATGAAGTAATTTCACTGTACCTTGCTCATACCTCTTTCTCTCGCTCTCCCTGTCTATGTTTTTTTAAAAATATATGAAAAATACAACGTTTCTCTTTTTCTAAAGTTGTAGTGATTGATGTCCGAAGGATTTTAAACATACCATATCCCACATAAAGAAGAAGAGACAGGCTCTGAGTCTCACATTGCCCTGTTTTGCTCCATTTTACAATGATCCATCACTACACATCCCTTCAAATTTGCTTGTTCTTTCTGATAATAATCACCCCACACTACAAAAATCATGTAAATATCAAATGTATAAGTGAGGAATGGTATCTGTAGGGAAAAGAAATGAAAAAGTCTTTTAGTTGGTTAGAACATACTATCAAACACCTTTGTTGCACCAATTCTTAAATTAAGTTAATCATGCAATATAAATTTTAACGATAGAACACAGAATTTGCAACACATCTCATAAGATTGCACCTGAATATCTCAATTCAAACATGAATATTGAATAAGCATATCAAAAAAATTGGTACATGCATATTGAAACCCAATAGGAAACAACCCAAAAGAACAAGTGACGATTACAGATAATGAGAGTGCAATAACTAAAGAACGATTGCTTTAAAACCTCAAAAAACATAAATAGCAACTCCTTCCACTTCTTCGCGTTTCAACCCCAGAGCAGGTAGATGTAACAGAAGTAAGATTATCGGGAAAATTAAATTAAAGTGAACTAAACTATCAGCACAGAAAGCACCTTAGATGCAGTGTGTGCATTAAAGAAAAGATCCAGAGTTATATACGTATCTATTTATATTTTGAATCATGCATAAGCAAAATAGATAAAATTGATGATACGCACACATAAGAATCCAAAAAATAATTGAAATGTTGTGTTTCAACCGCTTTGTTCTTGATGTGGGCATTTTTTAAATTTGTTAATTTTTTACCATAGGTCGTTGCATGTACTTGGAGAAGAAAGGAAAGGAAGAAATTAAAAAGATGAGTTACAGGGAACATCGAGCTTAGATGGAAGTCCTTCATGGAATCCATGGTTGGATCTTCCCAATAAAAAAACAATTCAAAATGTGAATTTCAAAAAGGATTAGTACCTGCTTTGTTATATTTGTTCCTTTTTTGGTGTAACCTTCAGAGCAGGTTTATTAATTACCAGCAAGTAAAGAGACAGAATATAAGAGCACCAACGGAAAATTCATTGACATAGCAGAGTCTTTATGAGTATCTGGGTAGTTATATTTGTTGCATATTCTGATTTCTCTAAAGTAAAAGGTTGTTACATTCAATTATTGGCAAATGAAAGTAGAACAGAGTCATTACGGAAAAGCAAAAATTTAAAAAGACGACGATGAAATGAAGAAAATTAGAGAACATAGAAACAAAATCTAAACTCGATTAGAAACATGCAAGTAGAAAAATCCACAATAAACTCACCTCTATTAAAAATATGCAAGTAGAAAATTGATTGGCAAAAGAAAATTCAACATTAAACTAATCTCCGTTAGGAACATGCAAGTAGAAAATTTCAGAACAAACTAAGAAAAAAATCAGAAAATCACCCAAGAATTGGATCCAAAATTGACAACAGATCTACCTCTAATAAAAACGAAAATCAGGGGGAAAAGGGGTGAGAAAAATAAGAAAATCAAAATCTGAAAAATCTAAACAAAAGAGTGAGAAGATTAAGTAAACTAAAAACTTATAAGAAGAAAAGCAGAGATTTTAATCTGAAGGCCAAAAACTTACCAGTTTTAACTTTCTCTTGAAAGAGATTGAATTGAGAGCTCTAATTACTCTTAGAAAGCAATCTCAATTGCTCACACGTGGAAATAAAAAGACTTCAGTTGTCAATACCCAATCAAATTGAGCCACAAAGGACCAAAAACTATGAGGCCTTATAGTACAACTTAAAAATGTTTTTGGTACCACTTCTTAAAGTTGTGTTAGTCCCAACCCAAGTCCCACTTCTGAATAAGGGTAATATCAAAATATTTTTTTAATCTTGTGGTGTTAAACATATCATGTGGAAGTTAAATTTAAAAATTGACAAAAAAGAAAAAAATAATCTTTAGAGTTTCGAAACAAACTAAAAGAGAGACAAACAAATTAATAGATCTAATATAATTATTTTGTTAAAAAATACTTATTATAATTTTAATACTACTATAAAAAAAATTGAGTCCTTCAAATTTGGGGTCCTAAGAAGGATTAAGGATGCCTCATTTTTAAAGACAACGATTCATCATTGAGAAAGTAATATTTGGTTATAATAAAGTCAAGTTTAAGTTATTAATTGTATTTTCTCATGTTATATCATGTTGTGTATTTTATTAGAAAGTGTATATGAGAAGCCTTAGAGAGAGAGGTTGAGGCAAGAGAAGAGGAGATTAAAACAAAAGTTGAATCAAAGTTGCACGCCCTGCTAATTGTGGGATATGGGAGAGAGAAAGGAATTGACTTCTACCTAGCAAAGAACACTTACGGAAAGAAGTGTGGCTATCGTGAGTTTGGTAAAATAATTTGTAGTTTAGTTACGGATTTAACTCATCTCATTATAGAGTAAATTCTGAAGTTGTAATTAAATTTGAAAGTTGTGATTTATTTGAGAAACAAATGTCGTTAATATTGTGTATGCCAAATATTATATGTCAACATATTGAGTGTGAGGTACGAAATAGAATGACACATATAATTGTTGGTATATATAATTGTTATGAAAGTAAAATAGGAGAAATCTATGATGCCTATCACAAGTGAAATCAATATTATTTGTTTTTTTTTTGGAGTTTATGACTTTCATGATCCATCCAAAAGTGAAATTAAAGAGGTAGATGATAAATCATTTTTTTTTTTTTATTTGGTGAAAAATATTATCCCAATTTTATTAAAAATTCTTTTTCTCAACCAAACACTTGAAATTAGAATTTTCAATATGAGCTAACCCACCCCATTCGGGCTACCCATACAGGCTTTGAAGGTTGAAGGAGTCAGGCCGGGCTGACCCATTTTTTTGTGGGCCAGAAAATGATCAGCCCAGCCTACAAGTATGTGGGCTATGGGTTGTGTCAGGCCAACCCAATTTTTTAAAAGTATAATTTTTTTAAATCAATTTATAATTTAAAAATATTCTCATAAATATCGAGAAGACGATATTGTAGGTGTTTACTGTTACTATTTGTCAATCAAATCTACAAATAAAATTATAGAGAATTTTTATTTTATGTAAAACATATTTTATAAACATAATTTGTATTTAAATTTTTAATATTTATGACATTAAATAGATTTGGAGTTTGGAGTCTTGTTATTTTTGTCACGCCCCAAGCCTACACACTGGGCGGGACTGGCACTTGAGAACCATTGCTGACCCGAAGCAAACCCTTGGCCCGGCTTACTTACTCAGTGGAAGACTTAACTTAACAAAGATAAACCCATATAACTCAAGAATGTTAATAAGAAAGCATTCAACTAGCCAATTAGACAAAATCAAGTCTTTAAACAACATCTGAAATGAATAAGACTAAAGAACTATAACTATCTGTCTATGAAGCCTCTAAACAATAAGGGATGTCGGGACAAGACCCCCGATCATCCTAACAACTGAAATACTAGAAAGCAAAGGTAAAAGGAGTCCTCTGGAAAGCAAGGAGGCTCACCAACTAACTCTGAGTGCTCAACTGGATCAATGAGGTGCTGGATGTTGATCCTAGTTACCTGTGTCTGCATCATAAAACGATGCAGGCCAAATGGCATCAGTACATTGAATGTACGAGTATGCGAGGGTAATACTAAAACATAATGTAAGCTTGAAAAGAATGTGAAAGGAACACTTACCTTGGCTTTACTCAACTCATGAATAAATTAACTCAATATAAAGCAACAATACACATGCAATATATGAAAAGCTTTTAGAACAGTAGAAAGCAACTCAGTTTGTTAAAGAAATGTGATAACAACTCAAATTACTCATATAATAAAGTAATATAATTTATGTGAGAGTTTCTCTAACCGACAACCACCACTATGAGCCTAAGTGGTGATACAGTGTCGCCCACGCTGCCAGAACTTTCCTATACTTTGTCGTCATATAAGATGCCTTAACTAAGTGGATCCACTAGTCAATGCTAAAAAGCACTAAGGAATCATCTCAAAAGTATGATCCTTTACTACCCATAATGGCTACATGGTTTATGGAGACTTGAGTTATTATGAACTTGCGTCCCCATATCGGTGCTCAATACTACTCCCAAAATGTACTTAGCTCATATGTTTTAAAACAAAACTCTTTCTTTGGTTTGAGATAATTACTCAAAACTTAGCTTAAAAGCTCCCTTGGAAATCGGTGTTTCTCTTTCTTGTTCAAATGTGAAAACATTTTAAACTCTTGGGAATACTTAGTTCCCGTAATATCTTTGAAGAAATGAAATTTTCCTCTTATCCTTAGATAAATCAAGGCTTAAGTCTTAAAACGAAGTTCAATTGGTTGTGAAAGACTTTTGAAAAACTTTATGAACTTCTCTTGACTTGATTCTTAATTTCTAAGCTTGACTCTTAACTTTCCTTGAAATGAATTATGGATTCAAGGTTCATGATCTCATATTTATGGATGATTTCATGATGTTTAGACGCACCTTAGAGTGTTGGAATCAACTAAGAAACATAGGTACGTTGCTAAGGAACTAGTACGGAAAGATGGGGAAGAATGGGAAGAACTGGCGTCCCTGGCGCTCTGAGAGGCGCGGGGGGCCAGAGGGTAAAATTCAGAGACTGACTTGGGGAGCTCTGGCTGGCGCGGAGTCCCAGAGGTCATAATTCAGGAACTGTGTTGGGGTGTATTGAGAGGCGCGGCGCCCCAGCCCCTTCCCCAAAAAATCCTAAATTTTCTTTTTCGTTTTTCAACTCTAAACCCTCTAATTTCACTTGGTTATTTCCCCAAATACTTAGAATTGATTATACCCTCAATATATAAAAGATTCAATTTGAAATCACACCTAAAAACATGAATCAACCTCAAGAAACTTCAACAATAAGAACCCACAAGATTTCAATCGAATTTACATCAAGAACTCATAGGATATACTTTCAAATCAATATAACTTTGCTGAATTGAATCATGATTGGCGCGTGGGTGAACTAACCCAATGCTATATGATCTCACATACCTCTTAGGATTGAATCCTCGAGGAAATCAACAACCAAACTTGAACGTTGTTGACGAATCTTAGACTTTTCTTTCTCCTTTCTCCGTTTTTCTCTTTTCTCCAAGCCCTAGCGTGAACTTCAACTTTTCTAAACTGATCTCAGTATGATTATACCCCAAATAAACTCCTAAAAACGAATAAAATAATTGGGTACGGAAAAGACTAAAATACCCTTTCAAAATCCGATTTAGACTTTCCTTATTTGAACAACTCAACTTCAAATGGACATATCTCACTCATAAGTACTCGGAATCGCGCAAACTTGGCAGCGTTGGAAAGATAATTCCAATATATTTCCTACGGTATCTGGAAGAACTCCTAACTCATCCTGAGCTAGGATTTATGGTCATTTGAAGTTGACCCAAAACTCAAACTTAACATAACTTAACAAATTTCCAGATTTTTCATTCTTTCCTAAAATGACTATTTCTAATTCTAACTCTTTCTAGTTCTTTCAATTAGCAAGATGTTACAATATCTCCCCCTTGGGAACATTTGTCCTCGAATGAGATTACTCTTACTAGGCTAAGGGTGTAACATCTAACATTCAGCTCAAACACCCAATAAGCAATGCAAAAACAACATGCCAACTTATAAATGAAAGAGTACTAAGAAGAGAATTAGTACCTTCATCTAGAATTTCTCCGGGCTCAAAGAGATATGGATATCTCTTCTTCATATCTTCCTCAGCTTCCCAAGTGGCTTCCTCAACAAACTGATTTCTCCAAAGAACTTTAACTGATGCTACTTCTCTAGTCCTCAACTTGCGAACTTGGTGATCTAGAATCTTAACATGAACCTCCTCATAAGATAAGGTATCCTTGATCCCAATATCTTCAGTTGGTATGATCAATGAAGGATCTCCCATGCACTTCTTCAACATGGAGACATGAAATATCGAATGAACCGCTGTCAAATCTTGGGGTAGCTCTAATTCATAAGCTACCTTGCCAATCCTCTTGGATATTCTGTAAGGGCCAATATACCAGGGACTAAGCTTCCCCTTTTTACCAAACCTCATAATACTCTTCATAGGTGAAACTTTCAAGTATACCCAATCATCTACTTCAAACTCTAACTCCATTCTCCTATCATTAGTGTAGGATTTCTAATGACTCTGCGCCATTTTCAACCTCTCTTGAATGACTTTCATTTTCTCCATAGCTTGATGAACTAAGTCTGGTCCTATCAACCCAGCTTCACCAACTTCAAACCATCCAATAGGAGATCTGCATCTTCTCCCATATAAAGCTTCATAAGGAGCCATTTGGATGCTAGAGTGATAACTATTGTTGTGAGCAAATTCAATAAGAGGTAGGTGATCACCCCAATTACCTTTGAAATCAATCACACAAGCCCTCAACATATCCTCTAAGGTCTAAATAGTGCACTCTGCTTGACCATCTATCTGAGATGAAAAGAAGTGCTTAAGTTCACCTTTGAACCCAAGCCTTTCTGAAAAGATTTCCAAAACTATGCAGTAAATTGTGCACCTCTGTTTGAAATAATCGAAACTGGCTCCCGATGAAGTCTAACAACCTCTTGAATATATAACTTAGCATAATCTTCTGCTGAATGGGTAGTCTTTACCGGCAAAAAGTCTGATTTTATCATTCTATCAACAATCACCCAAATAGAATCATGTTGCCTGCGAGACCTTGGTAAACCTGTGATGAAGTCCATATTGATCATCTCTCACTTCCATTCCGGAAGTTCTATATTCTGAGCCATATCACCGGGT
>NW_006238940.1:2262730-2314039 GCF_000226075.1 Solanum tuberosum | reverse complement strand
TGACACTAATGATGATTCAGCCCCATTCATCACCACTACTCCTCCTTTTGTGGAATCCATTAGGCAAACTCTCAGGCGTGCAAGTCTATGCACATCCTTTGCTAGTTCTTTTTTATCTTTCTCAAAATGGGCGGTACTACCCATAGACAACCTGCTCAAGGCATTAGCAACAACATTAGCCTTACCTTGGTGGTAAAGAATACTTATGTCATAATCCTTGAGTAATTCTAACCACCTTCTTTTTTTGAGATTAAGTTATTTCTGAGTGAACACATACTGAAGACTCTTGGGATCGGTGAACACATCCACATGAACACCATAAAGATAACGACGCCATATTTTCAAGGCAAATACTACAACAGCCAACTATAGATCATGGATTGGGTAGTTCTTTTCATGAACTTTCAACTGTCTGGAGGCATAAGTTATAAACTTGCTATTCTGCATTAACACACAACCCAAACCAACTCTAGACGCATCACAATATACGACAAAATCTTGAGTACCTTTTGGTAAGGTCAACACTGGGGAAGTAGTCAACTTTTTCTTCAATTCATGGAAGCATTTCTCACCAGCGTCAGACCATTGAAACTTCACTGTTTTTTGAGTTATCTTGGTCAAAGGGGATGAAATAGACGAGAACCCCTATAATAGCTAGTCAACCCCAAGAAACTCTTAATATCAGTTGGAGATGTGGGTCTAGGCCAATTCTGCGCTGCCTCTATTTTTTGGGTATCAACTTTAATTTCCTCTCTAGATACAATGTGGCCTAAGAATTCCACAGACTCAAGCCAAAAATCACACTAAGAGAACTTGGCATATAAATCTCTATCCTTTAAAGTTTGGAGAACTATTATGAGATGACTAGTATGATCTTCTTCATTCCTTGAATAGATTAGTATGTCATCAATGAATACGATAACAAACATATCTAAATAAGGTTTGAATACTCTATTCATAAGGTCCATGAACGCTGCAAGCGCATTGGTTAGACCAAAAGACATAACTAGGAACTCATAATGACCATAACGGGTCCTGAATGTTGTCTTTGGAATGTCACATTCCCTCTCTCTTAACTGATGGTAGCATGATCTGAGGTCTATCTTAGAGAAACAAGTAGCACCCTAAAGCTGATCGAAAAGATCATCAATTCTTGGAAGAGTATACTTGTTCTTGATGGTAACCTTGTTTAACTAGCGGTAGTCTATACACATCCTAAGGGAACCATCTTTCTTTCTGACAAATAAGACCGGAGCGCCCCAAGGTGAGACACTTGATCGAATAAAGCCCTTATCAAAGAGGTCTTTCAACTCTGCTAGTGCCATTCTGTATGGCGGAATAGATATATGATGAGTGTCTGGAAGAATGTCTATACCGAAATCTATTTCTCTCTCAGGAGGGACTCCAAGAAGATCATCAAAAAAAACTTCTGGAAACTCTTTTACTACTGAAACTGACTAAATAGGAGGTATCTCAGCACTAGAGTCATTAACTCAGACTAAGTGATAGACACACCCCTTAGAGACTAACTTTCTTGCCTTAAGGTACGAAATAAAATGACCCTTAGTCACTGCTGAGCTACTTTTCCACTCTAAGGCTGGCTCATTTGGAAACTGAAACTAGACAACTCGAGTTCTACAATCAATTGAGGCATAACAAGCATAAAGCCAGTCCATACCAAGAATGACATCAAAATCTACCATGTCTAATTCGACTAAATCAGCCATGGTGTCCTTGTGATTGATGGAAATGACACAATCACGATATACTCGTTCAACTAGAATAGACTCCCCAACAGGTGTAGAAACACAAAAGGGTTCACAGAGTTTCTTAGGAATAACATCAAAATTATTTGCAACATAACGAGTCACAAAAGATAAGCTTGCTCCTGGGTCTAACAAAGCATAAACATTTAGAGTAAAGACTTTGATCATACCAGTGAAAACATCTGGAGAATTCTCTTGCTCTTGATGACTAGTGATCGCATAAAGGCAGTTTGCTCCTCCGCCAGTACCGGAAGTAGCTCCTTTAGGTACAGCCCTGTCTGGTGGAGCAACTGATGAAGATTGGGCTCTATTCCCCTGATTCCCATTACCTTGCCATTTCTTAGGGCACTCTTTCATGAAGTGACCCTCTTGTCCACACTTGAAACAACCTATAGAGCTATCGCGACATTTACCTGGGTGGGTTCTACCATACTTAGAACATACAGGAGCCCAGTTACCTCATTGTGCCACACTATTCTGAGATTGGGTTGGTCTAGCCCTGAATTGCTGTGAATTCTGACTATTGTACTTACCTTTGTTTCTGGGTGCCCTTTTGCTTTTGTTGGAAGGAAGACCGATTCACATTGTTCCTCTGCTGCCCGGACTCACTCTCTGTCTTAGCCCTTTTGTTTCTAAACTCCTCCATGCCCCTCAACTTCTCTTCCTCAACCTACTGTACATAGACCATCAACCTTGCTATATTTATGTCACCTATTAGCATTACAACCTTACCTTCCTTACTTGACAGACGAGACAGCCCATTAACAAACAAACTCATTCTAATCCTCATATCCGCAACCATCTCCAGAGCATAACGGGATAGTTGGGTGAACTTCAACCCATACTCATGAACACTTAGTGAATCTTGGTTAAGAGTGAGAAATTCTCGTACCTTGGCCTCTCTCAATTCTCGGGGAAAGAAACACCCAACAAGGCCTCCTCAAAATATGCCCAACTCGCAGGTGGTGCTCCCTCAGCTCTACCATTCTTCCACTGGTCAAACCAAGTCCTAGCAACATTCTTCAGTTGATATGTAGCTAATTCTACTCGCTAAGCATCGGCAATGTGCATAACTTCAAATAATTTTTGCAGTTCCTCAATAAAGTTCTTTGGATCCTCAGTAATGCTTGGACTAGTGAAACTTAGAGGATTCATCCTCAAGAACTCTCGGATCCTCGAAGTATCAGCTTCTTCTTGTCGAGACCCCATTTGTTGTCCAACTTAGTTGGTCACAACTTGGCTTAACATCATGATCACTTCCCTGAACTCAACATTGGTAACTTCCCCTTGGGGTTGCACTTCAGGTGCATTAGGTACCCCTTGCTCCACAACGTTCCTCCTAGCAGGACAACCTCGGAGAGCTCTTCGTGGAGGCATAGTTAACTGAAAAACACGCACAAGCACTAATTAGAAAGAAGCTTTATAGCGATGAACTCTATCACACGAAATTGAGTATGAAAGAAATGAGATAATTTCCTAAGTGTTGCAGCCTCCTAATTATAGATGTGGCGTGCTTCATACCGATAACTAAGACTCTACTGACACGACTTCATAGACTCCCTAGGACTCTTGAACTCTGTGCTCTGATACCAAGATTGTCACGCCCTAAGCCTACACCCTAGGTGAGACTGGCACTCGAGAACCATTGTTGGCTCCAAGTGAACCCTTGGCCTAGCTTACGTACTCAGCGAAAGACTTAACTTAACCAAGATAAACCCATATAACTCAATAATGTTAATAAGAAAGCATTCAACTAGTCAATAAGGCAAACTCAAGTCTTTAAACAACATTTGAAATGAATAAGACTAAAGAACTATAACTATCCATCTATGAAGCCTCTAAACAATGAGGGATGTCGGGACAAGACCCCCGTTCATCCTAACAATTGAAATACTAGAAAGCAAAGTAAAAGGAGTCATCCGGAAAGCAAGGAGGCTCACCAACTAACTCTGAGTGCTCAACTGGATCAAAGAGGCACTGGATGTTGATCCTGGTTACCTGTGTCTGCATCATAAAATGATGCAGGACAATTGGCATCAGTACATTGAATGTACGAGTATGCGAAGGGGAATACTAAAACATAACGTAAGCTTGAAAAGAATGTGAAAGGAACACTTACCTTGGCTTTACTCAACTCATGAATAACTTAACTCAATATAAAGTAATAATACACATGCAATATATGGAAAGCTTTTAGAACATTAGAAAGCAACTCAGTTTGTTAAACAAATGCGATAACAACTCAACTTACTCATATAATAAAGTAATATAATTTATGTGGGAGTTTCTCTAACCGAAAACCACAACTAAGAGCCTAAGTGGTGATAAAACGTCTTGTCCACGCTGCCAGAACTATCATATACTTTGTCGTCATATAGGACACCTTAACTAAGTGGATCCACTAGTCTATGCTAAAAAGCAGCAAAGAATCATCTAAGAAATCTGATCCTTCACTACCCATTATGGCTACATGGTTTATGGAGACTTGAGTTATTATGAACTCACGTTTCCATATCGGTGCTCAATACTTCTCCCAAAATGTACTTAGCTCATATGTTTTTAAAACAAAACTCTTTATTTGGTTTGAGATAATTACTCAAAACTTAGCTTAAAAGCTCTCTTAGAAATCGGTGTTTCCCTTTCTTGTTCAAATGTGAAAACATTTTAAACTCTTGGGAATACTTATTTCCCGTAATATATTTGATGAAATGAACTTTTACTCTTATCCTTAGATAACTCAAGGCTTAAGTCTTAAAACGAAGTTAAAACGTTTGTGAAAGACTATTGAAAAACTTAATGAACTTCTCTTGACTTGATTCTTAACTTCTAGGCTTGACTCTTAACTTTCCTTGAAATGAATTATGGATTCAAGGCTCATTATCTCATGTTTATGGATGATTTCATGATGTTTAGACGCACCTTTAGAGTGTTGGAATCAACTAAGAAACATAGGTACGTTTCTAAGGAACTAGTACGGAAAGATGGGGGGAAAATGGGAAGAACTATGTCCCTGGCGCTCTGAGAGGCGCAGGGCGCCAAAGGGTAAAATTCAGAGACTGACTTGGGGCGCTCTTGCTGGCGCGGTGCCCAGAGGTCAAAATTCAGGAACTGTGTTGAGGCGCGCTGAGAGGCGCGGCGCCCCAGCCCCTTCTCCAGAAAATATTGAATTCTCTTCTTCATTTTTCAACTCTAAACCCTCTAATTTCACTTGGTTCTTTCCCCAAACACATAAAATCGACTATACCCTCAATATATACAAGATTCAACTCGAAATCACACCTAAAAACATGAATCAACCTCAAGAAACTTCAACAATAGGAACCTACAAGATTTCAATCGAATTGACATCAAGAACTCATATGATTTACTTTCAAATCAATATAACTTCGCTGAATTGAATCATGATTGGCGAGTGGGTGAACTTACCCAACACTATGTGATCTCACATACATCGTAGGATTGAATCCTTGGCGAAATCCACAACCAAACTTGAACGTTCTTGACGAATCTTGACTTTTCTTTCTCCTTTCTCCTTTCTCCTCTTTTCTCTTTTCTGTAATCCCTCGCGTGAACTTCAACTTTTCTAAACTGATATAATTCTGATTGTACCCCAAATAAACTCCTAAAACAAATTAAAATAATTGGGTAAGGAAAAGACTAAAATACCCTTTCAAAATCCGGTTTAGACTTTCCTTATTGGAACAGCCCAACTTCAAATGGGAATATCTCACTCATACGAACTCGAAATCGCGCAAACTCGGTGGCGTTGGAAAGATAATTCCAAGATATTTCCTATGGTATCTGGAAGCACACCTAAACCATTCTTGCCTAGGAGTTATGGTCATTTGAAGTTGACCCAAAACTCAAACTTAACATAACAAATTTCCAGATTTTTCATTCTTTCCTAAAATGACTATTTCCAATTCTAACTCTTTCTAGTTCTTTCAATTAGCGAGATGTTACAATTTTTAATACTTTATTTTTACTTTTATTTTTTAATTAATTTTTTCTTAGCCCACGGGTCGGCCCTACACATATTTCTCAAGCCCCGCAAATCAGCATACTTACTCAGGTTGGGCTATACTTATTGATCAAATCATTGACTATAATCAAATTGCTCGAAACCCTATACCACTTTTTACCGTAGAGCAAGAAAATCAAATATTTGACTATTTCAACAATGTAAATACATGTTTTCTTTTGTATCACTACAAGAAAAATGCCTAATAGAGACCAACATATAGCGACAATCCATTAATATGGTTCTAAAAATATATTTATAAGAATGAGATTATTTTTTTGGTCCCTAAAACAATTTTTTTTTTGAATATTATTCTAATAGAAAAAGAAAGTAAATATTTGGCCTCTAATTCTCAATATTTCGGCTGGATGAAGTGCCAAGTGAAGTAAAAATAAAAAATGTGCGCCAAAAGTTTTATTGGTTACACTTGTTTGATACTATAGAACCAATCTATTCCTATTGTTCCACTAAACTGCCCTACCAAGTTAGCTACAAATACATTTGTAGGTTTATAAATAGAACTAATTTGTTTCTATTGTTCCACTACACTGCTCCATTAAGTTAGTTACAGATAAATCTGTAGGTATAAATATATAGATGGCCTACTGTTCGACTACACTGCCCACTGAGTTAGCTACAAATACATTTGTAGGTTTATAAATATCACCAATCTATTTCTACTGTTCCACTACACTGCTCCGCTGAGTTAGTTACAGATAAATCTGTAGGTATAAATATGTAGCTCGAATTTTTCCTTATCAAGATTTCACAAATCTCCTTTCACCTTAAAAATCCCTAAAAATTCATTTCAACTTTTTCACAACTCAGAAGCCATGACATTATCTCCACAATTCAAGAGTCTGGAATTTCTTCTCTCACATCTCACATCTCACGAGTAAGTTTAATTTTTTCTCTTTTATCTAATTTTTACTCTTTTCTTCTGTTATTTTTTTCAATGTAACAAGAAATCTTTTGTTTCTTAGTTATTTTGACGTCAAGTTCTGCAATTGGATTATTTAGAGCACTGTATATTGTTGTATGAGGACTAAGAAATTATAGTTATCTCTGATGAAATGTAACCATATAAGGGTTAAGCTATATATGTAAATGTCTCGATCCAATAAATATAATTAGTATAGTTAATAACAAACATGATTATGGTAAAACAGAAAATGATGACAATATGAAATTGTTAAAGAAAAAATATGAAACTCATCTACCAATAGACTTTACATTATATGTAATATATTTATTAATATACTTAATGATAAAATCGTTGACTATAATCAAATTGCTCGAAACCTTTTACCACTTTTTACTGTTGATTTTGAGCAAGGAAATCAAATATTTAATTATTTTCAATAAAGTAAATCTAGGTATGCATATATTTCTCCTATATCACTACAAGAAAAAGGCTTAATAGAGACCAACATTTACCAACAATCCGTAAATCTAGTCCTAAGAATATATTTATATGAATGAGATTATTTTTTGGTCCCTAGAACAAATTTAATATTTTAAATATTATTCTAATATAAAAAGAAAGTAAATATCTGGTCTCTAATTCTTAATATTTTAGCTGGATGAAGCGCCAAGTGAAATAAAAAGTAAAATACGGGTTCCAAAAATCCTATTGGTTACACTTGTTTGACATTATAGCACTTGTTTTCACTGTTCTACTATACTGCTCCACTGAGTTAGTTACATATATATTTGTAGGTCTATAAATAACACCAATTTATTTTTATTGTTCCACTATACAACTCACTGAGTTAGATAGATGGTGTGATGAACATTGTAATGTAGCTCTCGAATTTTTCCTTCTTCTCTAAATGCACTTTCTTTCTTATCAAGTTTTTACAAATCTCCTTTCCCCTTAAAAATTCCTAAAAATCCAATTCAACTTTCTCACAACGCAAGCTGCGGCATTATCTCCACAACTCAAGAGTCTGGTCCTCTCTCAGATCTCACGAGTAAGTTTAATTTTTTCTCTTTTATCTGTTTTTTACTCTTTTCTTCTTTTAAGAAATCTTTTGTTTCTTAGTTATTCTGACGAAAGGTTCTACAATTAGATTATATAGAGCATTGTATATTGTTGGATGAACACTAAAGGATTATAGAATTATTATCTCTAAAGAAATGTATCCATATAAGGAAAAAGAAATACAGATAAATCTTGATCCAGTAGTTAGTATAGTTAATATTATTTGATGTATTTTCTATTACTCCTATTAAAAATATCTTGGAGAAGCCAAAAAACTATAGTTATTATAGTTAATATTATTTGATTTATTTTCTATTACTCTTACTAAAAATATCTTGTAGAAGTCAAAAAGGGTGCATCGGATCTATCAAAAGTTTGATGTAGTTAGTTTAATTGTTTAATTTGTTTTAACATTTTTATAGTATAAAAATTCTTTTTACTTTATTAAGATAAAATGTTTTAACGATGTGTGAAAAAAGGGAGAATGACATAGGGATAGACCAAATAAAAAAGATAGAAGAAGTCATTGAGCAACATCCTATAATCTTCTGTACGCCTGGAGTTATTCTGAGAAGGTAATATTTAGTTATAATTAAGTCACATTTAGTTTATTAAATGTGTTTTCTTGTATCTGTATTTTATTATAAAGTGTAATGGAGAAATATATCATGTGGAAGTTAAATTTAAAAATTGATAAAAAAGAAAGAAATATTCTTTAATGTTTCGAAACGAACTAAAAAACAATCAAATTAAAGATATAGTGTAATTATTTTGTTAAGAAAAACTTATTATAATTTTATTATTACTGAAAAATTGGACCCTTCAAATTTGGGGCCTAAAACGGATGTCCTCAGTTTTAAAGGCAATGAACCACCCGAGAAGGTAATATTTGGTTATAATGAAGTCACATTTAAGTTATTAAATGTGTTTTCTCGTGTTGTATCATGTTGTCTATTTTATCCGAAAGTGTATATATATTCCATACGGAGAAAGACCTTAAGACAAGAGAAGAGGAGATTAAAACAAAAGTTGAACCAAAGTTGCACGCCCTGCTAATTGTGGGATATGGGAGAGAGAAAAGAGTTAAATCCTACCTAGAAAAGAGAACTTACGAAAAGATGTGGGGCTACTATGAATTTGGTAAAATAATTTGTAGTTGAGTTACATATTTAACTTGTTCCATTATAGAGTAATCTCGGAAGTTGTAATTAAATTGGAAGTTGTGGTTTATTTGGGAAACAAATGTCGTTAACGTTATATATGTCAAATATTATATGTCAACATATTGAGTGTGAGGTATGAAATAGAACGACACATATAGCAAAATTACAAAATTTGGTGACAAAAGCAGAGATCCAAAAACAAGTGTGTTCAATTGTCAAGGTTCACTTTTTTGCTTTGCTAGCACATCTTTCGGTCTTAATGCATCTTGTGCAATGTTTTATGAACGTAAAAGTTAGAGGAGACGTTGATTATGATAATGTCCAAATTTGTTCAACCAAAAAGCCTCAGTGTTAAGGGACTTGAGCTATATGATACAACACACATATCCAAGGTATATAGATGTGCATCAAGGCGTTAGCATTGATTTGAATGACATTTGATGCCACAGTTAAATACATTTTGTTTTTATAAGTTCACCAGAGTTTGTGCACCTATTTAAGTCATGTTATCAGGTCTAGACTAGATTGATCTTAGTATCTCTTATTTTATTCATGATGTTAATTGTAAGGAGTAAAAATTGGATTTTAATTTAATAGAACTAGTCACCAAGGCACTATGTCTAGTATATATATAAAAGAGAACCGTAGGCCAATCTACGTGGCACCACCACAAATCAGGATTCCCTTTTAATTTATTTATTTCCAAAACTAGCCTTCCTCATTTTATGAAAAGATGTGACTTTTAGGAAAAGTTGTCACTTTTATGAAAAGTTGCGGCTTTTAGAAAAAGTTGTAACTTTTATGAAGAGTTGTGACTTTTATGAAAGGTTGTGACATTTATGGAAGGTTGTGATCTTTCTGAAGGGTTGTGACTTTTCCAAAGAGTTGTGACATTTCTGATAAGGCACAATAAGCATTTGTTCACACTACCCTTTGTTGTCTATAAATAGAGATATTTCCTTTAATTTTAAAACAATGTAAATTCTGAACTTCTTCTTCTTCTTCTTCTGCACAATTAAATATTCATGTACTTTGCTCTTGTTGAGTGGCTTACTGACACCATTGTTTTTGTATCAATACGTTGGTGAATAAAATCGTTCTATCCTGAGAGGATCTAATTCTTCAAACTTCGAGTATTAGAGGGGAATAATTTTCTTAAGGGGATACTGTGCATTCAGTGGACTTGATTTTTTCCTTTCTATGTCATTCCATTTTTACATATCGTGGTATTTTTTTTACATTCATGAATTTATGCTTATGGTATTAATTGTTGTTTTTGAGTACATGTTTTAAACTCTGTTGTTTATGTTTCTGTAAAGTTATTGTCTCCAGTTATATTGAACATATGCATATATAGTAGGCATCTTCATTGTGCAGAACATAAATATTGTACTACGTTCCAAGAATTCATGTTTTGATATTCTATATAACATTCTATAACTTAAAACTATTATATATGAACTTACATATTATCTATTTTTATATAGATAAGAAGTTTTGTTGGAAATAATAATTCAAAGTTGGAGTAGGAATCCTAAGTTGTTTAGAATTTGTTATTTATGATATTTACATATTTATGTTTAATTAGGATTTGTTAGTTATAGTGGTTTATAGTCGTAGTTTAATTTGTTTTTACCTTTATACATAGGGATGTTACTAGTTATTTTCAATGCACAGAAATACATAGAACATACACAGAAACATATAGAACTTTTGAGTTTATGAATATAATATTTTTCTTCAAATTGGTATCAGATCTTCTACAATCCTGGAAGAGAATCAAAGAGTTTCCACTACTGCCGGGTGGCTATGACCATATATGTTGCCCGTCTGGCGAAAGATCATGTTGATAAAAGCTGGATGAATAATATATGCATGAAATGAACATGCTAGGAGGAAAGAAAAGACTTACAAAAATATTGCATATTTAAAGAAAACCTTCTCTAATTTAAAAATTAGAGGAAGTAAAAAAAAACAACAAGAAAGGGAGTTGATGGAAAGGGCATCAACGAGAGTTGGAGAGAGAGTGCTCCAACCCAAAAATAAAATAAAAATAAAAACATAAAAATAAAAGGAGTTGATGGGAAGGGCATCAACAACAGTTGGAGAGAAAAAAAATGCGTTGGTGGGAAGGGCATCAACCTTGGAAGTTGGAGAGAAATGCTCAAACACAACCAAGAGAAAAAATATTGTGAGTTCGAGAGAAAGTGCTCCAACACAAAAAGAAAAGGAGTTGATGGGAAGGGCATCAACGACAGTTGGAGAGAGAGTGCTCCAACACAAAAAAAAAGGCATTGGTGGGAAGGGCATCAACCTTGAAAGTTTGAGAGAAGTGCTCAAACACAACCAAGAGAAAAACTATTGTGAGTTGGAGAGAAAGTGCTCCAACACAAAAATAAAATAAAAAACACAAAAAGAAAAGGAGTTGATGGGAAGGGCATCAACGACAGTTGGAGAGAGAGTGCTCTAACACAAAAAAAGGCGTTGGTGGGAAGAGAATCAACCTTGGAAGTTGGAGAAAAGTGCTCCAACACAACTAAGAGAAAAAATATTGTGACTCCAACTGTAACATCACGCAAATTGAAAGAACAAGAAAGATCTAGAATTAGAAAGAATGATTTTTGGAAATAATAAAAATCTGGAAAATTGGTTAAGTTAAGTTTGAGTGTTTGGTCAAATTCAAACAACCATAACTCCTAGCTCAGGATGATTTAGGTGTGTTTCCAGATATCGTAGGAAAGACCTTGGAATAATCTTTCCATCGCCGTCGAGTTTACGCGATTCCGAGTTTGTATGAGTGAGTTATGCCCATTGGAAGTTGGGATATTCAAATAAGGAAAGTCCAATCCGGATTTTAGAAGGGCATTATGGTCTTTTCACCACCCAATTAATTAATTTCGTGTTTGGTAATTAAGTTGGGGACTAAACTGATTGGATTTAGTTTATGCTTTTGAGAAACAAGTTAGGGTTTTGAGAGAAGAGAAAGAAGGAGAAGGAGCAAGGAATCGTCAAGTTCTTGAAGCTAGGCTCGTGGATTTCATCAAGGGGTGATCCCTACTAGGTATGTGAGACTTTCATAACGTTGGGTTCGTTCACCCATGCGCCAAACATGTTTAGTTCAACGAAATTCGTTCTAAAAAGGTTGAAAGTTTGATGTTCTTGATATGTATTCTTAAATTTGATGTCGTTCAAGAATTGGGCTGATATTGAGAAGTTTCTGAGATCTTTACATCGAATTATAGAGTTGGTTTGAGTTAGGTTCTTGGGTACACATGTTGGGTATCTGAATCTAAAGAGAATTTGAGAAAAATAGTCGAGTTTAGGAGAATTGGGACTCGAAAACGAAGAAGGAAAAGTCGGGCAAATTTGGGCAGTGGGGCCGCGTCGCGGACTTGGTCCTCAAATTTGAGAAAAAGTTCTTCAAGTCGTGGAGCGGTCACGAACCGTTCGGCCTCAAAAGTTATTTTCGCGACAAAAAATTTAAATACATCTCCGCATCGCGGACCTGCTTTCATACAGTGATTTCTTAATCTTTTCTCATGTTTAACTATCTAAAAACACTCTTAAACATCATGAGATATTTCCTATCACAAATCACAATCCTTGAATCCATAATTCAATTCAAGGAAAGTTAAGAGTCAAGTCCAGAGAAGTAAAGAGTCAAGTCAAGAGAAGTTAAGAGTCAAGTCAAGAGAAGTCAAGAGTCAAGTTAAGAGAAGTTTGTAAAGTTTTGCTAAAGTGTTTTACAAACATTTTAACTTTGTTTTAAGACTTAAGTTTTAAGTTAAGCAAAGAGTAAAGATTGAAGTCATTTCTTCAAAAGAGTATATCGGGACTATGTATTCCCAAAAAGTAAATATTTTCACATTTAAACAAGAAAGGAAACTGAGTTTTCCAAAAGAGCCTTTGAGCTAGTTTTCAGTAAAGAGTAAGAGTAAAGTTCATATTTTTCCAAGAGTTATAAGGGAACTAAGTATTCCCAATAATTTAAAATGTTTTCACATTTGAACAAGAAAGGGACACATCGATTTCCAAGAGAGTTTTTAAGCTAAGTTTTTGAGTAATTATCTCAAATCAAAGAAAGAGTTTTGTTTTTACAAACATATGAGCTAAGTATATTTTGGGAGTAGTATTGAGCACCGATATGGGAACAAGTTTGAATTCAGATAACTCACGTCTCCATAAACCATGTAGCCATCATGGGTAGTAAAGGATCATACTTTTTAGATGACTCCTTTAGTTCTTCTTAACATAGACTAGTGGATCCACTTAGTTAAGGCGTCCTATATGATGGCAGAGTATAGGAAAGTACTAGCAGCGTGGGCAAGACGTTGTATCACCACTTTGGCTTATAGTGGTGGTTGTCGATTAGAGAAACTTCCACAGAAATTATACTACTTTCTTATATGAGTAAAGTTGAGTTTGTTATTGCATTTTCTTTAACGAACTAAATTGTGTTCTACTATTTTAAAGGCTTTCTATATATTGCATGTGTTTTATTGTCTTTATATTGAATTAAGTTATTCAGGAGTTTAGTAAAGCCAAGGTAAGTGTTTCTTTCAGATTATTTTCAAGCTTAAGTTATGTTTAGCATTCCAACTCGCATACTTGTACATTCAATGTACCGATGCCAGTTGGCCTTCATCTTATTATGATGCAGACATAGGTAACCAGGATCAGCATCTAGCGCCTCGTTGATCCAGTTGAGCACTCAAAGTCAGTTGGTGAGCCTCCTAGCTTTCCGGAGGATCCTTTTTATTGCTTTCGATATTTTAGTTCATTAGGATGTCGTGGGTCTTGTCCCAACGTCCATCTCAGTTGTTTAGAGGCTGCATAAACAGAGTTAGTTGATGTTAGTACATTAGTCTTTACTTTCCCTTTTCAGTTAAGTTGAGACTTGAGTTGCCATTTTGGCTAGTGAATGTTCTTTATACATTCTAAGTTATTTATTGAGTAGTTTAGTTTACTTTTTAAAGTATTTTATCATGAGTAAGTCAAGTCAAGAGTCAAGTCAATAGTCAAGTTGAGAGAAGTTCATAAAGTTTTTCAAAAGTCTTTTACAAACGTTTTAACTTTGTTTTAAGACTTAAGTTTTAAGTTAAGCAAAGAGTAAAGATTGAAGTCATTTCTTCAAAAGAGTATATCGGGACTATATATTCTCAAAAAGTAAATGTTTTCACATTTAAACAAGAAAGGAAACTGAGATTTCCAAAAGAGTCTTTGAGCTAGTTTTCAGTAAAGAGTAAGAGTAAAGTTCATTTTTTCCAAGAGTTATAAGGGAACTAAGTACTCCCAAATTTTTTAAATGTTTTCACATTTGAACAAGAAAGGGAAACACCAATTTCCAAGAGAGCTTTTAAGCTAAGTTTTTGAGTAATTATCTCAAACCAAAGAAAGAGTTTTGTTTTTACAAACATATGAGCTAAGTATATTTTGGCACCGATATGGGGACGAGTTTGAGTTTTGGTAACTCACGTCTCCATAAACCATGTAGTCATCATGGGTAGTAAAGGATCATACTTTTTAGATGACTCCTTAAGTGCTTTTTAGCATAGACTAGTGGATTCACTTAGTTAAGGCGTCCTATATGATGGCAAAGTATAGGACAGTTCTGGCAGCGTAGGCAAGATGTTGTATCACCACTTAGGCTCATCTTGGTGGTTGTCGGTTAGAGAAAATCCCACAGAAACTATATTACTTTCTTATATGAGTAAAGTTGAGTTTGTTATTGCATTTTCTTTAACGACTAAGTTGTGTTCTACTATTTTAAGGCTTTCTATATATTGTCATGTGTTTTATTATTTTATATTGAGTTTAAGTTATTCAGGAGTTGAGTAAAACCAAGGTAAGTGTTTCTTTCAGATTCTTTTCAAGCTTAAGTTATGTTTAACATTCCATCTCGCATACTCGTACATTTCAATGTAATGATGCCAGTTGGCCTTCATCTTATTATGATGCAGACACAAGTAACCAGGATCAACATCCAGCGCCTCGTTGATCCAGTTGAGCGCTCAGAGTCAGTTGGTGAGCCTCCTAGCTTTCCGGAGGATCCTTTTTATTGCTTTCAGTATTTTAGTGCATTAGGATGTCGTGGGTCTTGTCCCGACGTCCATCTCAGTTGTTTAGATGCTTCATAGACAGAGTTAGTTTATGTTAGTACATGAGTCTTTACTTTCCTTTTTCAGTTAAGTTGAGACTTGAGTTTCCATTTTGGCTAGTGAATGTTCTTTATACATTCTAAGTTATTTATTGAGCAGTTCAGTTTACTTTTTAAAGTATTTTATCATGAGTAAGTCTTCTGCTAAGTAGTAAGCCAGGCCAAGGGTTTGCTTGGGGCCAGCAATGGTTCTCGAGTGCCAGCCACGTCCGGGGTGTAGGCTCAGGGCGTGACACAAACACTTGGAAGTTGGAGAGAAGTGCTCCAATACAACTAAGAAAAAAAAATATCGTTAGTTGGAGAGAAAGTGCTCCAACACTTGAAAGTTGGAGAGAAGGTGCTCCAACACAGCCAAGAAAAAAAAAAAAAGAGAATTGAAGAGAAGTACTCTAAGAATTGAAGATTGAAGATTGAAGAGAAGTATTACAATACAACAACAATAACAAGAATAAAAAGGTAAGAGTATACAACTTTGAATTACGGGAGAATGTTGGAAATAATAATTCAAAGTTGGAGTAGGAATCATAAGTTGTTTAGGATTTGTTATTTATGATATTTACTTATTTATGTTTAATTAGGATTTGTTTGTAGTAGTGGTTCCTAGTCCTAGTTTAATTTGGTTTTTACCTTTATAAATAGGGATGTTACTAGTTTTTTTCAATACACAGAAATACATAGAACATACACAGAAACATATAAAACTTTTGAGTTTATAAATAAAATATTTTCCTTCAAGTTTCTCCCTTATCAATTGAAGAAATTCATTATGCAAGTTCAAAAGTTATAATTGCTTTCATGTTCAAGCATAATTTCTTTTTTGAATCTGTTAACAAAGTTTTGAATTTTCCCTTAGACATATATCACAATTGTATAATCTATACAACTTAAATGTGTTCATTTTCTTACGAAATGTCTTTGTATATATATATATTCTTATTTTCTTCTTTATTTTTATTTTAACGTTGATTAAAAAACAAATGATTTATTATTTTCCGAATAATTCATTCATTAGAGGTTCTTGAGTTATGTGATAATGACAAATAATCAAATTCATGTTGGAATATTGCTAATATTTTTTTAAGAACCTATTTTTTCCATTATTTTTAATGTATGGATATTAGTAAAGGATTATTTGCAAGTTCAATAAAATTATTATTTATGACTCCGCAAAGCGCGGACAAATTACCTAGTTATAAATAAAAGGAAAAAAATCTTTTGAAAAAACAAAAGACCTTAACCTTAGCAACAATCTGTTAGTTAATTTCGACGTCACAAGTAATAAGGAAATAAATATGGAAGAAAATATAGCTAAGATAAATGATAATATATAATTATCTTTCTCTGTAGTATTACCTACCTCAGTAACTCCTCCTTAAAGCATGGTTCAATTGCTCTCGACGACCTTGAACTCTTCCAATAGGTACTAAATATAAGGATAATAATTAAATAATAATTATTTAAAAAATAATAGCAAAAAATTCAATCAATTGATCTTCGTGTTTTTAATATAGTACTAGTTCTCGAACACGTGCAACGCACATGTATTCCACACTTATATTATAAAAGTTAAAGTATTTGAATTAATTTTTTAGATGTCATATGAACATGTGAAGAAAATAACTACATTTTATTTTTTAAAACTATTTTTATGTACATTATTTTTTATTTTATAAGGTACATAATAGATGATGTTCTTGTTGTTGGTTCTCATATTTGACTTCTCGATTAAGTGTGTATATAAATCAAAGATAGTTATTTGATTTTCCATTTATAAACTAAAAATTAAATATAAAAATATATTCAATCTGTGAAATCATATATATAATCATTTGTTTATCTTGCACCCAACAAAGATATTGTTCATATCCTTGTAAAAGATTTTTAATTTATTCAACCAGGCATGATCCATTCAAGGGTCAATAACACTGTTGTGTTATCAAGAATATAGGAGTGGTTTAAGAATGCGAAAAGCTATTGGACAAAAAAGTTAATATAAGGAAAGATGAAAGATTGAAAAAAATAATGTAATAACTAGCTAATCGAATTCATAATGCTATAACTAAAGAATGTAAAAGGGTGTGGATAACATTTGCAATAATTAGTAATAACTAATACAATTATAATTTCATAACTAAAGAATTAAAGTCCAATAGATGAATTTCTTATTAATTCTGCATTTACTTAAATAGATAGGACTTCTAATTAATTTTTCTATTTATTTAGATAGTTAATTAGACTTTACTTTAGTGTAGGGGTAAAATGGTAATCTAACGTTGCCATTTAAAGCTTCCCGTGTGTTGTACGTTTATTCCATATTATTTAATATAAATTTATTTCACAAAAGATAATTTTTAAATGATTCGCTTATTTTCCTATTTGCTATTAGTTTTTATTTATTTTTTAAAAGAAGAAGAAATAAGAACATTTAAAAGTAATATATTTTGAAGTTAGAAGATCTTGTTAACTTGATAATACTTTCGTGACATATATAGTACTATAATTGAAATACAAATAAAAAATATTTATCTCATAAAATTAAAAATTAAACTAATACACCTTCAACGGTTCAACCCAACATCATTATAAATCATTTGAATATTCCTTCGACTAAAATACATAAATATTTTTTAAAATAAGTAATAAGTAAAACAAAAGGAAAATGCTTATATAGTAATAATTATTTTGAAGCAAACTTCTTGACAATCTCAAATCACATAAATAGCATTGTAAATAAAGTCATTCTTATGTCTTGAGCATCAACAAAACAACTCGTGAAAATTCTATGAATCATGAGAAGTTCAATATTTTTTTAAAAGGATATTTAGAAGCATATATTTGCATCAATGGAGAAATTGTTAAGAAAAACAAATGAATTTAGACTAATTAAAGTTAGCTTCATTTACGAGAACAACATATACTACTTTATATATTAAGCAGAAAAAAAAAGATTATTATATCACAAAAATTTATTTCCCTCAAGTAGTCGAGGTTCTAGAATATATGTTCTTAGGATAGAATGATTTACTTAATCAGAATAGTGGTACCTGAGATTCCGCTGATCTTCAAACTAACTGAATGACAATAAATCATACGAAATTTTTTAACATACAAGAAGAAGAGTAGAAGATTAGAAATTTTTTATGGTTGAAAATTGAGAGGAAATCCCACTGTTTAGAGCAAAGAAAGGGTAGTATGAACATGTGCTATTGTGCCTTATCTGAAAAGTTATGATCCTTTGGAAAAGTCACAACTTATCGAAAAAGTCATAACTCATCTAAAAAGTCAGAGTCCTTTGTAAAAGTCACAACTTACCGAAAAAGTCACAACCTTTTGGAAAAGTCACAACTCATCAGAAAAGTCACAACCCTTCGAAAAAGTCACACTTCATCGGAAAGTCACAACCTTTCGAAACAACATATATTATTCAAATAGAAATAGATGGGTGTTTTAAGTAGGGCTGTTATAGTGATTTAACATTCAAGTTAGGGAGTTCATGTTTTTAATGTGTATAGATATAGATATAAATATAGATATAAATAGATAGCTGATAAACACCAAAACAAAAACAAAATATATTTACAGGACAATCAACACACGGTTCCTTTATCCCCTTTTACCTTTCATGATAAATTGGCTAAACCCATAAAAAAAAAAAATAGCATTGAAATCGATTTTTATTGACCAATCAGAATTGTCTTCCAGAATCTATAATTGCCTCAAAATGTCCAAAATATAGTAAAAATTAGCGGCCAGACCTTAGTCACGTACTACTGAACCATTTTCTCAGAAACATCATATAATATAATATCTTATATTAATCCATAAAAAGGCAAATTGTACAGAGAAGTCATGACAATAGCATTTGCTTCATACCTCATCGACTATGTCATTAGCCATCAACTCAAATGCCTATTTATTCAAATGAAAAATCAATACATTGGACTATAACTCTACTCAAATTAATTGTTGTAACATTAATATCTCCAAAAAATATACAAAAATCAAGACAATGGAAAAAACACATGAAAATGTAAAGGCATTTGGATGGGCAGCTAGAGACACTTTTGGGGTACTTTCTCCTTTCAATTTTTCAAGAAGGTACAAATTAATTCTATCTTTATAATATTTTTTTCGGATTTAAGTTATATAAACTGAAAGTAAGTCCAAAGACTTTTTGCACGTCCCCAACCACTTCAGCCAACTAGTTTACAAAAGGAATAATATATAAACATGTACCTTAACTTGGCTTCAGTGGACAACTATGCCCTCCAATTTTGAGTGTGCACAAGTAGACACTTAAACTTATATAAAATTGAACAAGCAGACACACATGTCCCACATGACATAATACACGTAGGACATCACGTAGGACACAAAATTGTCATGTAGGACAAATATTTATGTATATTATACTAATTAAATCTACACAACATATCTACATTGATATTGTATATATTGTGTATATTTTCCATATACCAATAAACTAGTTGACCGAACTGTATATATATCGGTAACTTTCCTATTATACTCCAAAGATAAACACTAATGGAAGTTTGGTTTAATTTGGAATTGGTGAAGGGTGACTGGTGAAAAAGATGTGCAATTCAAAGTTGTGTATTGTGGAATTTGTCATACTGATCTTCATCAGCTCAAGAATGAATGGAGCAATAGTATATATCCAATGGTACCTGGGTAAGTTTCATTTTGCTCCATCTCTTTTATTATGTTCTTTTATTATAACCCTATCGGAGACAAAAGCCGTAATATATATTAAGTGGAAAATGGTAGATAAGCGGATTTATTATTCACCAAGTTTCAAAAAGAATATTCTTATAATTGCATTATATATTATCTTTTTACAGAGCCGGAGCCATAATTTAAACAATATAATAATCGCAACATATGTAGTTAATTTGGGTAATTTTCCTTCTTTCTAATTGTTTGGACAACGATATTGTAAATTTGATCATCAAGAAGTTTACTAGAAGACTTTGCGATGATGAAATATGTCGCTAAACAACTAAAATCCATAGCAAAATCGGATTAATTAGTTTAGGATTCCATAACATAGCTAAGAGAAATTCATCTCTAACATACAAAAGGTAGGGGTAAGTTCTGCTTACATTTTATCCTCCTCTGACTCGACTTGTGAGATTACACTGAATATGTTGTTGCACATAAGAGAAATCAGTGCCAGATTATATGTACTTCTAAATTTAATACTGTGTAATTGTCAATTTCTCTTACAGGCATGAAGTTGTTGGTGTAGTAACTGAAATTGGTACCAAAGTGGAGAAATTCAAAATTGGAGATAAAGTTGGAGTTGGGGGTTTAGTAGAATCATGTCGAAAATGTGAAAACTGTGACAACGATCTGGAAAATTACTGTCGCGATCAGATCATGACATACAACGGTGTTTACACCGATGGAACCACCACGTATGGTGGTTACTCCGATATAATGGTAACGAACGAGCACTACGTGGTCCACTGGCCCGAAAATTTACCAATGGAAGCTGCTCCCCTGTTATGTGCAGGGATCACAATTTATAGTCCATTGAAATATTTTGGACTTGACAAACCGGGAATGCACATTGGTGTTGTTGGTCTTGGTGGACTTGGACATATGGCTGTGAAATTTGCTAAGGTGTTCGGGACCAAAGTTACTGTCATTAGTACATCTCTTAGTAAGAAAGACGAGGCAATTGAGCATTTAGGGGCGGACTCATTTTTGGTCAGTCGTGACCCTGACCAAATGCAGGTCGATCAATCAATCAACTATGCTTCAATTTCAAATTTATAACAAAGGTGTGACAAATGAATAATACTAATTTTCGTTTGTACGTGTAATATGAGCAGGGTGCAGCGGGATCACTTGATGGCATCATCGATACTGTATCTGTGATTCACCCTCTTCTTCCATTGATTAATTTATTGAAAACTCGTGGGAAGCTTGCGATGCTTGGGGCGCCTGAAAAACCACTAGAGTTGCCTGTATTTCCCCTGCTTTTAGGTATGTTTGGTCTTAAATCAACGATTTTGTCTATTCATTTTTTTCAACCAGAAATATTGATATGCAATGTTAATAAAATGTGTGTAATAGGAAGGAAGCTAGTGGCGGGGAGCTTTATAGGAGGGATGAAGGAGACACAAGAGATGGTAGATTTCGCGGCGAAGCATAGCATAACACCAGATGTTGAAGTCGTGCCAATGGACTACGTGAATACAGCATTTGAACGCCTTTTGAAATCAAACGTGAAGTATCGTTTTGTGCTTGACATTGGAAACACGTTGAACAAGAATTGAGATGGGGGGACATCTTGTTTCTGGCAATATCAATGTTGTTTTTTAATCAAGAAAATGAGTGTGTCATAGGGTTATGATTTTGTATTAAGCTTTGCACGTTTTTTTGTTTAATCTATTTCTTACATTTTGTGTATCAAAAGGAATAAGGAGTTAAGAGAATAAAAATGGTATTGTGTTTTCTAGTATTGAAACTCGGTAAAAACTTATAAGCATTCAACGTTTACATCAAATTATAGTGGTTTATCATGTTAAGTCATAAATTAAGATGAAATATGTATATGTTAACTATAGCTCAATGATAAAAGTGTATGTGTAGGCATGTGGCGAAGGCTTCATAGATCTTATCTCGTTTTTCAATCAGATGTTTGGATGTGAGTATTGTCACCCCCTGAGCCTACACCCTGGATGTGGCCGGCACTCGAGAACCATTGTTGGTCCCCAAACCCGAAATGACCTGGACCAATAGGGAAATCCCAATTCATTGGGCCTTTCGATACAATCAAATAGAAAGCCCCAAGGGCGCCATATTCTAGGAGCCCAAACTATGTGAATCCTTGGTCTGACTGACTACTTAGCGGAAGACTAACTCAAGAAAATATAGGCTTTAAAACATAAATAAATCATTAAGTCAAAGTACTCAATTTAACTGTCTGAAAATAATGAATGATAGCAGTAATAGTGTAAACAAAACATCTGAAAAGCAATAAGACTCTCAATATTGTCTATCTATGAAACATCTACAATTTTAAGACAGACGTCGGGACAAGACCCGTGACAACCTTAAACAAACTAAGACTGAACTAAAGTGATTGGAGTCCTCCGGAAGCAAGGAGGTCTCACCAAATTCTATCAAGAGTGTTATGTGATTTCAACGAAGTGCATGTTGATGATCCTGAACACCTGTATCTGCATCATAAAAAGATGCAGGTCGAATGACATCAGTACATTGAATGCACGAGTATGTAATATTGCTGAATGAAACAATAACTGAACTGAAACGGCTGAAATATAACTCTACTGAATGTAAAGCATGATCATGAGATTTAAAGCTTCACAATAAAAGTAAATATAATAACTCACTGAACTGAATATATATGCATAATAAAATGCTCTGCTTTTTACTTTACTAGGGAGTTTCTCTAACCGACAACCATCAAATGAGCCTTGTGATGATACAATGTCTCGCCCACGTTGTCAAAATTCTCTTATACCTTGTCGGGGTATAGAACAAACTCAACTTATGGATCTACTATAAAGGTATGCTCAACGGCAGTGAGGAGTCACCCGAAAGTAAATATAATAACTTCACAGTAAAGTAAATTTAATAATTCACTGAACTGAATATATATGCATAACAAAATGCTCTGCTCTTTACTTTACTAGGGAGTTTCTCTAACCAACAACCATCACATGAGCCTCGCGATGATACAACGTCTCGCCCACACTGTCAAAATTCTCTTATACCTTGTCGGGGTATAGAACAAACTCAACTTATGGATCTACTATAAAGGTATGCTCAAAGGCAAAGAGGAGTCACCCGAAAGTAAATATAATAACTTCACAATAAAAGTAAATATAATAACTCACTGAACTAAATATATATGTATAATAAAATGCTCTACTCTTTACTTTACAAGGGAGTTTCTCTAACCGACAACCATCACATGAGCCTCGTGATGATACAGCGTCTCGCCCACGTTGTCAAAATTCTCTTATACCTTGTCGGGGTATAGAACAAACTCAATTTATGGATTTACTATAAAGGTATGCTCAAAGGTAGTGAGGAGTCACCTGAAAGTCAGTGTGATCCTAATCTACACTGGCTACGTGGTTCAAGTGACAGTTTCTTACCTTCGTAAGAAAATATGGAAACTATTCAGAAGACTTAAGTTACTATGCATTATGACAAATCTTCTACACTACCTTAAAAGCATGAAATTCCAAACTTAAATGTTAAATTATTATAATACTCCCAATTAAAAATAGAGAAAATGACATATATGGTCCCTAAACTATCACAATAGGTTTAAAATAGTCCCTTAACTATACACGTGACAAATATAGTCCCTTAACTATCCACCCTTTTGTCAAGTTTGGTCTATATCACTTTTTATAAAAAGTGTTAACAAACACCGTTAACATACATGATTGAATTTTGTCTCATTTCTTTTTTCCACCTCTTTTTCTCCATTATCTCATTGTTTCCTCACTTTCTTTTTCCAATTCATCTCCATTGACTTTCTTTTTTGTCATTTCCTTTGTCTATTATCTCACTATTTCCTCACTTTTTTTTTTTCAATTCTTTTCGTCATTGTCTGCAATTATGTCATTGATCGTTATTTCATGCAAGTTAAAGCAAAATGCAAAGTAACGAACACAATTGAGAAAATATGATTCTATTTTCATGTTAATAATCGATCATTACATCAATGAAACTGTATAAAATTGCAGAAAAGTTCAAAAATCAGCAACTAAATTGAACTATAGTGCTCTGTTTTCAACAGTTTTTTGTGCAGAAAATAGCTTAAAACTACAAAAAAAAATAAGCAGCTATCAAACTTCGATCGAATTGCAGCACCAAAACACCCAATCAGCAGAAAACTGCAAAATCAACACCAACCTATATATAACACAACACTAGACAGCAACATCAAACCATCAAAAAATCAGCACCAAACTGCACAAAACACAGCTCCAAAAACGTCACCAAACTGCTGAACAAACAACAGCACCCAACCACCAAAAATCAGCACCAAACTACACAAAAACTAGCATAGAAACTGAGCCAAACTCGCCAAAATCTAGATTCTAGGGTTTTCTTGATTGTACCGTCTCACAATGAAGAAAAGATGAGGGAAAAATAAAATCAAGAGAGAACGTATTGAATGACGACGTTTGTTAACGGTGGATATAAAAAGTGGATAGAAACCAAACTTGACAAAAGGGTGGATAGTTAAAGGACTATATCCGTCAAGTGTATAGTTAAAGGATTATTTTAAACCTACTGCGATAGTTTAGGGACCATTTATGTCATTTTCTCATTAAAAATACTCAATTTATTTTATTTACTTATTAAATTAATTATATTATATTAAAACTAGATACTTTTTCACATTAAAGGGTTGTGACTTTTCCGGAGGGATGTTACTTATTTGAGGGGTTGTGATATTTTCGATGAATTTCGACTTTTTCGAAGGGTTGTGGTTATTTTAAATGGTTGTCTTTTTCAAAGGGTTGTGCCTTTTCCGATGAGTTGTGACTTTTTCGATGAGTAGTGACTTTTTCGAAAGGTTGTAACTTTTCTGATAAGGTACCTATTCATACTACTATTTTTTAGCTATAAATAGAGGAGTTTCCTCTCACTTTTAATCTATGATTTTTATGTTTTCTACTCTTCTTCTTCTTAATAAATCTCAAATGTTATTTGCAACAGTTTATTAAGTTAAAAAATCAATGAAATTCGAGGTACCACATAAGAAAGAGTTGGTGAATAAATTGTAGAACATTATTCTTCAATTCACACTCATATTTTCCTCTTACGATTGTCATCACATACATACTTCAATATTGTTTATATCATTTTAGAACATCAATACCCTTTTAATTAACCTAGATATTTTATTTATTAAAAAAAGACTTATTTACTATGAATAGTCACAACAATTTCAACCTTCATGTTTCTTCGGTCATAAATCACAATCATTCGCTTCTTATAAATTCTTGGGGATCTCTTTTCTGCAATAATTTGAGATCATTTAAAATTTTCATAAATGATTCATCCGCAATCCATTTATATGGTTCGCTGAAGTTCTTAGCATGGAAATTTAGGTATTGGCTTTCTATTAAATTATTAAATAAATAAAAAGAACAGAGAAATGTACAATTAACTGTGGACTTTGTTTCACACAAAAAAACTTCTATATACAGTAAAACCTCTCTAAATTAATATAGGTGCGACCATGAAACATTATTATTTTATGCATGTATTATTTAATATATAAATTAATATTTATTAATTTAAAGAGTGTTCAACAACAAAAAAATTATTCAGGGATGGAATCTCAAAGAATTTGAAAGAACCCACTTGTGAAAACCTCATTCATGTTCAGAGGTCCAGAGCTTAGAACAAATTGCGGATATCATTGGAAAAACAATGTTGATGATACAACACATTTGGAACCAGTTACGCGTAAGGAAACACTTGCATCTAGAACTCTTCACAATTTTATGGTGCAATTAGAAAAGACAACACCGAAACTTTTTGATGCAATAAGAAAAGTTAGAGATAAGCTTCAACTAGATTTAAATTTTAACAAACATAACATAATAGAATCATATTTTACTAAATTTTCTTAGATATATTTGTACTTTTAAGGAATTATCAATTTATAATATTAATGGGACCATATATTTATATAGCAGTCTTCTGAAAATATATTATCTTATTATCTTATCGAAATAAGTGATTTTTTCCATTGGCCCAAGTAGGGACCGGAGGAAATTATTATCTTAATGAGATTATTAATTAACCGAGTATTAATTTAGTGAGGTTTTACTGTATAGTGCGCGAGAATTTTCATTTATTATTCTTATTTTGTTTCTTCAATTAGTTTATTTTATTTTTCATTCGAGAGAGAATTTAATAATTAGTGTTCACATAACGAGTGAACATTGACAATACACAGATTGAGGATTATTTTTTTCAATAAAATTAATAGATCAAGTTGTGATAGAGACAATAATAATAATAAACAAAGACAAAAAAAAAGGCACATGATCTTCTTTATTTTTTTTTCATTTTGTATTCTTTTACCCTCAAACGAAGGAGTTTTTTCCTAATTTTTCTAAAATAGCAGGCATCAACGTAGTCCATTGAATTATTAGTTTTGATGTTAAGTCCACTATTTCAAATAGATTATCACTTTTACTTATAATATGATAATATAGCCATGATAATAAATATTTTTTAATAGTTATGCAAGTAAAAGTGAACGGAGAAAGTAAAGTGTTGGTGACAAGAGATTTCAATCAAATGGAACACTAGAGTGAATATAGCATGGACATATATTTTCATCTACCTTCTTCATTGGCTATGACTTGTGTTCCATATATTTTTTCTTTTTGTATATTGATATTGGGTATACAAAATTTTAAGTATGAATTCCATGTTATTTTGTGCTCATTTTAATCTTAGAAAATGTTGTCACAAGATACAGTACTCCTTGCTAGCTATATAAAATAAGATAAAAAAAATAGTGATTGATCATAAAATGATCTTAAATCAAATTAAAGATTCTATAGATAATATTTTAAATTTTATTCATCTATCAATTTTTTTTATTGAAAAAGTTTAATATTTTATATCACGATACAACTTCTATTATATACTAGATACTTTCATTAGACAATAACTATATGATATGTATGCGGCGAAAAAAAGGAGAAGACTACAATTCCGCAAAGATAAGGTAGACACTTAAAGAAATGAAATATTTTTCACCATAAGTGATGTTGTTCATATATTAACATTAAATTATGCTACTTCTATATATATATATATATAACAAAGAATTGGTAAAGCTAAATATTTGACATAAATTATAACAACAATTCACTGTAACAACCGAATTTTCCTTAAAACTAATTTTTGATATTATATTTTTTATCTCAATAATATCTTATCATTTTGATCTCAAAAATCAAGTAACTCTATGACAATATGTATTAATAATTCAAAAGCACTTTTTCTATGTTCTTTCAATTATAATCATTACTAAAAAAACATAATTTAGTAATATTAATTCCATTTTACAATATCGTATACTATATAATATGATACACACGTGCAACGCACGTACCGTGCAACTAGTGTCATTAATTAAAAGTAAGAGTATTGTTTCATTACATGAAAAGGTAAATAATTTTCCTATTTAAGGAATATCATTTGTGAGCTAAACACACAGAAAAAAAAAGTCCCTTCTTTCATTTACTCTCTCTTTCACCAATTCTTTTATTGGCTCAAATAATCATTCTTCCTATTGTGGATTTCTGGGCAATTATTTTTGTGCAACTCCAAACTTTCAGCCACGAGTGCACGTGTTTGAGAGTAATTGTGTAACCTTGGGGAGAGACCGGCTACAACGATTTGCACCGAAGTCGGACCGAAATCTCTTTCAAGGCAGTGGCTTACCATGACACAGTATTTGTGATAAGTTATTTAATACTTTTTTAATTCTAGTCCAATATCAATATTGTAGTATTTTCCAACAGAAACGAATGCATGTGTTGTGGGTTTGTGTTCATCCTTGATGCAACAAGGTAAACCCATTGCTTACCGTAGTAAAGGGTTGTCTGGAAGGAATTTGGCATTATCTATTTATGACAAGGAGTTCCTAGCCTTGGTCATGGCCATTAGTAAGTGGAGCCAATATTTATTTAGTTCATAGTAAAGACAGATCAGAAGGCCCTCAAGTTCTTGCTTGAACAACAACTGCATACTGGTTCTCAACTTAAGTGGATTACTTATCGTATGCAATTTGATTTTACCATTGAGTATAAAAAGTGAAAAGAAAACATGGTGGCTGATGCCTTATCTAGGATCCCTGTTGTGGAGCTTGCAACTCTCACTCTGTCTACTATGAGACCTAATTTGTTTATGGACCGTTGGATCCTGAATACTCAAGTGACTGATTTGATCCAGCAGTTAGTCACACATAAAGGTGAAGTTAATGTTGGAAAACTATATGCACAACGGTGTTTCCGGTGACTTAATTTGCTCAACAAAGAGAGAAGCTAAGAAGAAGTTGAGTGAAGAAGCAGGCTGTTGATTTGCCTTTGGATCAGAACATAAGCCCAACTATATTATTTGATTGATTTATTCATTAAGGGCTTCAACAACAGAAACAATAGAGGTCCAGTTCTAGTAGAACAATTTTCTTGTAAATACATATACATGTACATATATTTTATAGTAGAGTACTCTGAAAATAGTACATGTCCTATTTTATGCTACACAGCTGTATGTACTAAGCAGGTACTTAATTTATTTTATTACCATTCAATCCCTAGGAAGTTCCAATATATTTTCTTGTATAGTAGCTTTGTAGTCTTAGGTTGAAGAAATACAAAATCCAGAAAAATTCTCACGATCCTTTCTAGTATATTTCTATATATTCTTTCATGGTATCAGAGCAATACTAGAAGGATTCATCTTCTTCCTTTCCGTTTGATCTCCTCTGGAAATTCTTCTTCTTCTTAAGATTCAGATATAGAAGTAGATCCTCCATCAACTCTCTCTGTTTTTGAATCCAGAACTACCAGCAAGGAGGTAGTAGACTCAACCCATCCCTATTATCTCTCATCTTCAGATTCACCTGGAATGAACCTCATTAATGTTACTTTTGATGGATCTAGTTATGGGAACTGGAAAAAGGGAGTTTTGATTTCGCTTTCAGCTTGATTTCATAAATGGAAAAGTTGAGATTCCTAGTGAAAACTCACCTCTATTCGGACAATGGAAGAGGTGTAATGACATGGTGATTGCTTGGCTACTCAACTCTCTAAGCAAGGACATTTCTGAGAGTGTCATATACTCTCAAACTGCTGTAGATTTGTGGTCTGAGTTAGAGGAGAGATATGGACAGCCTGATGGTTCCAAATATTTTCAGCTGCAAAGACAGTTGAACAATATTAGTCAAGGAAGCAATGATGTTGCGACATACTATACTAAACTTAAAAGAATCTGGGATTAGTTGAGGGTGTTGAATACTTTTATGACATGCTCTTGTGAGTGCAAGTGTGGAGCAAAGACCCATAATCAAAAAATGAATGTGGACAAGAAGCTGATCCATTTTTTTATGGGGCTCAATGAAGTTTACTGCGCAGTTAGGGGCCACATTCTGATGATGAAGTCATTACCTTCTACCAATCAAGCATATTCCATAATCCTACATGATGAATCACAGAGGGAGGTGCAATCAGGTAAACATGTATCAATCAATTCTGCTGCTTTTTTCTCCGCTAACAAGTTCACTACACCTGGATCTAGTTCCTCAACCAGATACAACCCTGTTGTGCACAATCCAGCACCTGCAAAAATGGGAGAAGTAAGAGACAACATTGCTCATAGGGGAAACTCTGAAATGACGAGTGGGAGGAACAATTTATATTGCACATATTGTAAAAGGACTAATCATGTGAGAGGCAATTGTTATAGGCTAATTGGGTATCCACAGGATTTCAAGTTCACAAAGGGAAAGAAAAATTTCAGCAATGCAAAAGCAAATGCAGTGGAAGCAAATGAACACCTTATCCTATACCATCAGTTTCAAGAAACATTATGTCCATCCTTGTTAACTCTCAAGGCTTCTCAAAAGAGCAATGTAGAAAATCTGATTCATATGTTTCAATCAGTTCATGCAGAAGGTTCCAACCATTCAGGTTCTTATACAAATGTGAATGCAAATCTGGCAGGTATTGCTATAGCATTGCATCTTTTCTCTAGTTGTTACACCACTTTTCATGAAAATCAATGGATCATAGATACATGAGCATCACAACATATGACTTATGACAAGTCACTTTTGAATGATATAAAACAATTATCTAAACCTATCTCTGTTAGGCTTCCAAATGCATATAAGGTCAAGGTTTATTTCTTGGGCAGTGTTACTTTGTCTTCTCAAGTAAAGTTAGAAAATGTTTTATATGTCCCTTCTTTTAAGCATAATCTTTTATCTGTTACTCAATTCTGTGAGCAAAAAGATGTTGGAGTTCTCTTTACTAAAAATGGTTGCTTCTTACAGGACCTTTTTACAGTGAGGATTAATCGAAAGTTTGGTGATTGTGCTGCTGGTCTATACATGTTGAAGGATAACACATCCATTGCCAATAATTCCATCAAGTTTTCTAACATTCAGTCTTCAAAGTTTTCTCCTAAATGTAGTCTCAAGTCTGAGAATGTAGTCTCTAAGTTTCAGTCTTTGTGTGTTGTACCTGAGCCTGTTTTGACTCCTCCTCTGTCTACTTTTGATCATATGAATGGAAAGAATTATGTTTCTGAAAATCCTGAATCTATTAAATTATGGCATCTCAGATTAAGGCACATGTCTTATAATGCGATGAAGAATATTGCAAGGATCCTTGTTTCACATGAGAAACATCGGTTTCCTTGTGATGTTTGCCCCATGGCAAGACAATCTAAGCTTCCTTTCCCAAAAATTTCTATTTCCTCTAAACATTGTTTTGAACTTTTACATATTAATACTTGGGGACCATACAAAACTCCTACTCACAAAGGAGAAAGATATTTTTTTACCATTGTGGATGATTTTTCAAGAGCTACTTAGACCTATCTTTTATCTACCAAATCCAATGCTTTTCCTCTTCTTAAATTCTTTTTAGCTTACACAGAAAGACAATTTTCTAGAAAAGTAAAGATTATTAGATCCGACAATGCGTATGAATTAGGTTCTGAGAATGTAGATACAAATTTTTTCAACTCTCAAGGGATCATTCACCAGACAAATTGTGTTGCTACCCCGCAACAAAATGGGGTAGTTGAGAGGAAACATAAACATTTGCTTGAAGTTTGTAGGGCTCTTCTTTTCCAGTCGCATCTCCCTACTAAATATTGGGGGGGAAGTTTGCTTACTGCCACTCATTTGATCAACTTGTATCCTTCCAAGGTTCTGAAATACAAAACACTGCATGAAATTCTTTTAGGAAAAACACCAAATTACTCTAACCTTGAACCTTTTGGATGTCTTTGTTTTGCCTCCATATTGTCTGCTAATAGAGACAAGCTTGCACCTAGGGCAGTTGCTGGTGTTTTTCTTGGTTATCCTTTTGGGAAGAAGGGATACAAGGTGTTAAACCTTCAAACCAATCAGCTACTTGTTACTAGACATGTCAAATTCCAAGAAATGATCTTTCTTTTTGTCCACCCAGAACCTATGACAAAACTTTTTCCTTCTTCTTCATTTCCTTCTAGTGATATACTATTTCCTTCCTTATACACCAAGTCCATAAATACTACCTCTCATCCTGATGTTTTCTCGCCTCTTTCTATCCATCAGGATGATTTTGTCAATCCTACCTCAGGTAACACGATAGAACAAAGAGACTTGTCTGTTGATTCTCCTACTAATTCTATTTCTCCTGACAGGGATGTGTTACCAACAACACAAGACCAACACAGATCTACCAGAACAACGGTTAAGCCTTACTATCTCTCAGATTATGTATGCAACATTGCTTCTACAGTTATCTCCCCTAATCCACCTATGGTTCCTATGTATTCTTCTGCTTATTCTGTACTCAATGGTTCTAATCATCACCTTTTTTTACTCTATTTCACAAATCAAAGAACCTTCTTCTTACCAACAAAAAGCTATCCATCTAGGTTGGACATTAGCTATGCAGTAAGAACTTGAAGCCCTTGAATCTAACTCCACCTGGGAAGTAGTTTCCCTTCCTCCCAGAAAGAAGGCTTTACCCTGCAAATGGGTATACAAAGTCAAACTGAAATCTGATGGCTCTTTGGAAAGATTAAAGGCATGTTTGGTAGTAAAGGGGGATATTCAAAGAGAGGGTATAGACTATACGGAAACTTATTCACCTGTGATTAAGATGACAACCATACGTTGTATTTTGAGTATTGCAGTAAAGAAGGGCTGGCTTTTGTATCAGATGGAAGTGAATAACGCTTTTCTCCATAGGGACTTGGACGAGGAAGTGTACATGAAGTTCCCTCTGGGGGTTGATCCTCCATCTTCATCTCATGTATGTAGACTTCGTAAGCCTCTTTACAGATTAAAACAAGCTTCTCGACAATGGTATTCACGATTATCTGCAGCTCTTGGTACTAGGGGATATGTCCATTCCATGAATGATTACTCATTATTTACAAAATCTTCAGGGATATTGATAACCATAATTGTTGTATATGTCAATGATATTTTGTTGACAGGAAACAATACAGAGGAAATTCGTGACTTGAAAATGTTTCTGGATAAAGAATTTAAGATCAAAGATTTGGGCTTAGCAAGTTATTTCTTGGGGATGGAAATATTACCTAAATCAGATGGACTCATCATAACACAATGGAAGTTCACTCTTGACCTTTTATCAGAATACCCAGACATTGGATCTCATCCTACTTCCACACCCTTAGATCCAACAATAAAATTGAGCTCTAATTCTGGAACTGTTCTTCAAGATCCAACCTTTTATTGGCGTTTGTTGGGACAACTGAACTTTCTCACCCACACACGACCGGATTTGTCATATATTGTTCAAACCTTGAGCCAATTTATGCAAACCCCTTGTACAGGGCATTTACAGGCAGCTTATCACACTTTGCGATACCTCAGAAAAGATCCAAGTTTAGCCCTTTTTATCAATTCATCTCCTTCTTTTCAAATTCTTGCCTTTTGTGATGCGGATTGGGTTAAGTGTGCTGATTCCCGTCGATCTGTAAGTGGATTTTATCTTAGCCTCGGAGGCTCTCCAATCTCTTGGAAATCTAAAAAACAGATGGTGGGTTCCTTATCCTCGGCGGAAGCCGAATATCATTCTATGCGCAGGCTAGTTGCAGAAATCTCTTGGGTGGTTCGTCTCCTTTCTGATCTCTCTTTCTCTCCTTCTCTTCCTATAAACCTTCATTGTGACAATCAAGCAGCAATTCATATTACACGAAACCCTGTCTTTCACGAACGAACAAAACATATCAAACTTGATTGTCATTTCATCTGTGAAAAACTTCTTGATGGGTTAATTTCTCTGTCTTTCGTTCCTTCTTCTTCTCAAATTGCAGACTTATTCACCAAACCTTTGGCTGGACCACTCCATCGGCACTTTATTGGCAAGTTAGAAGTCCGATCTCCGGTCTCCAACTTGAGGGGGATGTTTCCGGTGACTTAATTTGCTCAACAAAGAGAGAAGCTAAGAAGAAGTTGAGTGAAGAAGCAGGCTGTTGATTGGCCTTTGGATCAGAACATAAGACCAACTATATTATTGGATTGATTTATTCATTAAGGGCTTCAACAACAGAAACAATAGAGGTCCAGTTCTAGTAGAACAATTTCCTTGTAAATACATATACATGTATAGATATTTTAGAGTAGAGTACTCTGGAAATAGTACATGTCCTATTTTATGCTACACAGCTGTATGTACTAGGCAGGTACTTAGTTTATTTTATTACCATTCAATCCCTAAGAAGTTTCAATATATTTTCTTGTACAGTAGCTTTGTAGTCTTAGGTTGAAGAAATACAAAATCCAAAAAATTTCTCACGATCCTTTCTAGTATATTTCTATATATTCTTTCAGAAGCATACCAGAATCATACAACTTACATGAATAATAGACACATATAGTTTATGCTAGAACAAGTACAATCATGGTAGAGCACATAAACTTTCTAAAATTTAATTCAAGAATTACCTCTTGAAGTATGAGCAGATATCTTCAAGCGAATCCACAAGCTAGTCAACAAGCTAGAACCTTCAATCGAATCCACAAGCTAGTCCATAAACTGGACCACAGTTATGCGGTCTTCTACAATGATCCCAAGTTCACTTCCGAACTCTCTCAATACTTGGGTGGCAAAGTATCTTATAAACAAACTTATTCACTTTTCAAGGGTTAGAAGAATCCATATTTATAGAGATTTCTTCCTGTTCCAAGGAGAAGAAGGAATACCATGTCTTTCCTTAGAATAAAAAAAGACATGTACTTCTCCCTTTCCTTAGAATAGAAAAGTCACGTCCTTCTCTCTTTCCTTAGAACAAAAAAAGTGATATACTTCTCCGTTACCTTAGAATAGAGAAAGACACATACTTCTCCCTTTTCCTTTAGAATAGATTCTGAGTTCTAGTCAAATATGGGCACGGTAGGGACCACAAAATTAATTACCGAAGCTTCCTATTATGAAAATAATTCCAAATAATTAATTTAAATTATTCTTACCATAATAAATTACAAATCATTCCACTAGAAATTCATAATTGCACTCCTCTATTTATATTTCAAAATTCCCCATTAAACACATATGTAATTCCTCATGTTAAGATTACAGATGTTAATCAATAAATTAAATTACTGACGAATTTAATTCAATGATCAATTTCCTTTAGAGCACTGGTTTACTTATTTCATGTGTCGGATTCATAAATTCACTTGCATGGTTTGATACGATGAAAACTTATAAGCTTCTCAAAAAGATATATCATCAATCTCTATCGAGGCATGGATTCAGTCAAGTAACTTATTATCTCACCAATATATATTATTATCATCCAATCTACTAGACATATTGACCCATCTTAGAATCTCACCTTTTAATAAATCAAAACGATAATTAACATATACAGATCATAATAGTTATATTAGGATTAAGAATATAAGTATATTTAACAGTTTAGAGAATATGTTTTTGTTGGTCAGTCTAAAACAACTATCTCTACTCGGTCTCGTTCAATACATACAAAATGCACTAGCACAAGAAGTTGGAACTATATCATTCCCGTAATCAAGATAAATTACATATTATCTTATGCTACAATCGTACCGATGTCATGCTCAATTCCCATCATAGATTGTGAATGAAAAACTTTATACTTATAAGAACCAATGATTTAATCCTCTGTGTATAAGCTAAAACTATATATACTAAATCATCTACTATATAAGTAAACAAACACCATAAACGAATAAATGATATTGAATAAATAATTATTCTATAATAAATACTATATTTAAACACATGATTAATAGTATATATCCCAAGGGTACTCCTATGTGAACAGCCAGTTGCGACACCTGATCGAGCTGTGGCTAGGGGACATTCCCACCCTTTCAGAAGGGTTGTAGCACTTTTCTATTGGCCTAATCTAAAGAAGGATTATGTGAGAAATATTTGAGAAGTTTGTCAGAGGATTATGTTGCTTACTCATGATTAATGAAACCTCTCTCAATTCCATCTTTAGCATGGATTTTATAGAAGGTTTACCCAAATCCAAAGGAAAGAAGCTTTTGTGCTTTCACAACGTACGCATGGTTGTAGTAGCCAATAAGAGAAGCTATGGCAGGACCTTTCAAGTGGTTTTTCTCAAGGTTCAGCCTCATAGACTTTCTTTACCTCCTAAATTGTTACTTCATCCCACCTTCCATGTTATGATCACTCACCCGCCGGTACGGTGGTCAATTTAGCTAGTCCCTTTTGTCCTCAACCTGTTAAGTTGGCTCAGGTTTTGATCCAATGGGAGCACTTGCCTGATTCTGAGGCTTCTTGGGATGGGAGGATTATAATGCCTTACAATCTCACTTTCCTTCCTTGAGGACAAGGAAGTTTTCTAGCAGGAAGTATTGATGTTGTACCTACCAGATAGCATGGATCGGACGAGTTAGTTAGGGTGCTTGTGATTGACAACTTCTCATTTAGTTGCGTCTACTTAATTATTTTTTATTATACATTTGGATTGTTCATTATTTAGGATTAGCCATTTCAGTCTGGAGATGTAATTCATTCAATACAGACAGACATGAATGAAATGAAAATCTCTTAGTTTAATCTTCTTAGCTATACAGTGTTAATTTTCTTCTTCAATGTCAGTTGAACTCGCATCATTTTGCCTTTTCAACTCTTATTATTAACAAAATTCAATTCAAGGTCAGCAATCTCCATAAATAAAGTTCAAAAATGAACTCTAGTTGTTTAAAATTGAACTCACACTGCCCAAAGTCAAACTCAGATGAGATTGTTTTTATCTCAAATTTTGAATTCGGTTTGGCTTTGCTCTTCAAACGTACTCCAAGACGGTAAAAAATTCTAACTTGTACAAGTGAAACATCTAACATTGCCTCAAAGTTGACAAAAGAAAGAAGCCAATATACAACGTTTTCTAGCGAAGGGTAAAAAGATTTTTATAACTGAAAACTTGCTATTTTTCTATAACATGTCACACGCTTAATATATTTCAAAAACTTGCTATTTGGTACACTTCTTACTTGTGAAAACTGTTCTAAGGCAATAAAACAAACTGAAATGCAAGTCATAAAGTGCATGCTTGGGCTGGATTATGAAACTTCTGTGCGTTTGCCTCAAGGAAAACTTGGAAAGAAAGAATGTTCCTGTTAACATCTTGTTTAAGAAAAAACTAAAATAATCATAACAATAACCTTGCATAGTCTAAATTAAACCAGAAGTAAAGTATAATATTAACGACTTTCAACAACCCCAAAGAAACAAAGAAGAATCCATTAATTATGGAATTTCTTGTTTTAGATGCTGAAATATGAAAGGAATAAATTGACAGAACACTGCTACAGACCATTGTAGTTTTGGGAATTATGGGGGGTGAAGGGAGAGGAAGACCAAATACACATCTTACAAATGTCTTCAGAAAAGAAACCGAAGAGAAAATGACAATTCATACCTTGCTGATTCTTTGCATCTCCTATACCCATGCACAACTTGTTTTGCCAATATACTAATAGTCAACAAGAGCAAGGCAACAAAATCTATTACTCGACCTCTTCAAGTCATTTGGTACAACATACTACCCAGACCTGGACTATCAAAATATGGGGAGCGTGAACAGACTCCACCATATTTGCTACAACTAATTATAAAATACTGCATCAATAATGTTAAGAAGAATAGATAAATACTTCACGGGAGGATCCAGATATCCTCTCACTATGTCTATGAGATTGACTATCAACAGGAAAAGCAAAGCTCAAAATAACTCAAATATCACTGTTGTGTTTCGCTACTTGGGGACTCTTGAGTTGGCCGGCTTTTGATCTGGTAAACCTGCTTGACTTGCTTGTCGTACGCCGGCCCTTTTGAAGTTTCTTGATGCTTTGAGTACGTTGCTGTAGCTCCCCTTGCAGGTTTATTAATCCACTGCAGAGGAGGTGAAGGAAGAGGACCCACATTTTGTGTGAATGGAGGTGGTGGGCAGACGTTAGATAGTTGTCCAGAATTTGGCATTCTTGCCACAGTCGAATAAGGTCTTGTTCTTGCACCACTTTCGATTGTCAACACTGACATTTCATTTCTCATGCTATGATACTGATCTTGATATGAATGTCTCTCTTGCATCCTGAAATTTTGCCTAGTGTTTTGCAACTCATAAGGAGATGGAGCATATCTGGGGTTCCCAGATGCACCACGAGGCATAAAATTGCTAGGGATATAAGAAGGGTCCTCAAAGAAACCACTTGCATGTCCAGAGGGTCCAGGAAATCGTGGCCTGTGATTCGGAGACGAATTCCTACGACTCATTTGATCATAGAATCCACCTTCATAGCCAGATGGTCCAGCTGGCCTTGGCCTATTCAAAACATGGTTGCCCGGAAAATTTCGAGAATATGATTGATCCAACACTCCAAAATTAGTTCCACCAGGTTTGATATTCAATGAGTTCTTAAGCAACCGATGTGCTGCTTCTCCCAGTGAAGGCCCTGCTATTGCCCCTGGTACAGAACCCCTGCATAAAACACAAGATAAGCCATGCATATCATCAGTTGATTATTTGTATGAAGAAAGTACATTCACAAGCTCATTACTTGCAAGACAATTTCTGTTGTTACTTGTAGATTAACATAGTGAGAAAAGCAAAGACACCCAAATACCACAAGACACGGATAAGGAGGTCAGATTTTTACCTATCTTTGCCTAGATGGCGCCGGGTTCCATGATCTTCATGCCATAATACAGGAAAAGGTTTTATATCAACAGCTCTCAACATCTGCAGCACAAAGTTAAAAAAAGCTGCATTCACAATCTATATTTTTTATATTAAAAGCAGGAACCCCAATACTTAAAAGTTAAATTACCTATATTCGCTTATTATTTATCTAAATACCTTTATTTTAAAAACCTACAAATGGATACATATGTCTATTTTCCTTTTCTGAATAGTTGCCACTGTTTAGTTGCACCATTTTGATAAATTGAAACTAGCACAAGTTCATTTGGAATCGCACTAGAAAAATAAAAATAAAACTCGAACAAGAATATCAACGGACATTTCAATAGGTATCACTTTGGTCTTCATATGACACTCTCACACTTCAATCTTCTTCTTCTTTGTTTCTGGTCCAGCTTCAATCTTCTTTATTAACACTTCATCAGATCTGAAATATTACTTTTCTTTCACCAAACTATTATCCTTTTTCCTTGGCTATTTTCTAAATCCTTTGCAGACATGATGTCTTCTTTACCAACTGGAGGAAGTTATATTTACACTATTTTTGACACCCTTCTGGTAAAGCTAAAGGACTGCTCAATGAAGAGAGATGGAAACTATCATTATTCCGAGTCAAGAAGAGAAGGCCTAGCAACATGGTCTATGAACCACCATGCATTCCCAACATTATTACCTACTTTTGTTTTTGTAGCTATTAAATTTCCATGTCAAATGCTCTCACTATATAAGAAGGCCAGATTACACCCCCTTCCTTCCTTGTATTTTACAAAATTCAAAGCAGTAACAAAATTGTGACTTGGATTTAAACAAAAATGGTAAAATACCTTTACCACTGAGATAGATAACTTCAAACGTTTATTGAAGAATCATATGAATATATTTGTTACAATTTGAGGGGAGAGTGAGTTTTGATTTTGAATTGACAACATTTAGTCTTATAAAATAAATTTTTAGTCTTTCTTTTTTTGATGACAAGGGAAACCCGCAGCCGCTACCCTTTGGGTGCGCACAGGGTATAATTTTTTTTTTTGAAACTGATAACTTTAGTCTATATATCCACAGGTATACTACAACAAAAGTGTAGTTCCCCTTCAAAAGTGTTACAACTTACAGAATAAAATAGTCTTAGTCTAAACTGCTGCCTATAAACAGTCTAGCACGTCAAAGATGTCTTCTGTCCTAGTTAATATATCTTGTTTACACCAAAAATAGAAAAGAGCTAAGCAGTCCATCTTGATCTTCTGTAAGCTATTCTGCCAATTTTCAAAACTCCTGTTGTTTCTCTCTTTCCAGATTGTCCACCAAATAAATTTTCACAGGGTATAAATTTTTAGTCTTTCTTAAGCATATAAATTTTGACTAATTCATTTCTTGACAATTTTTTGCATACTTTTATGAATTCTTTTTTAATTATTGCATGACACTGAATGGTTCACATAATAAACTATTTGTTTTCTTATTTCTTTCCAATATTGGTGAAGTATAGGGAGTAATATTCTGCACAAGCTATCAAAATTCACAAAGAAAAAAAAGAGTTGAGAGGAACAAAAAAGAGAAACAAATGCAAAGTGAAGGAGAATTTGGAGTTATATTGTTGTCATCATTGTGTCAGTTCCTTTTTTTTTCCTCATATTTAGCCTTTTCTTTCATAAACATCAGCACTCCTAATAATGTGAAATACACATGTTAAAGCTTTAAAAGCACCTTTTAACATTTGAAAAATATATAACTTTAACCAACAAAGAAAAAAAATTACAGTTGTTAATTACAAATATGTATATTACTTATCTATTTCAAATAGTTTTGTTTGGACAACGAGGCTGGAGTTTGAAAAATAAATGCTTGGAGTTAAAGTTGAAAAGAAGATGAAATTGTGTTTGACATAAATTTTTTTGGAGAAAAAATTAAATTTCTCTTCGTAAAATATTACTTCATTTGAGATACTCAAACAAAATTTTTTAGCTTAAAAGATTCCATTTAAAAGTGTATTGAAATAATAAACAAATTTATAAGTAAACATTGATTTGGAAATAATGTGTCTAAATGTCTTTATAACTCAAGCAAAAAATTTAAGTATGCATATGACAAAATACAACATTTTGCAGTACAAATTTTATAATAATGACATCAGATAAATGTGCAGAGAGAAGCAGCAATGAAGCCTATTCAACCAGGCACTGGACCTTTAATGGCAAAAGATGTGTGTCAAAATACATGAAAAAATGAACTGCCGATTAACTCATATTGAAGAAATATTAGAATGAAATAAACTCAAGCATCTACACTAGGAAAAGCTCAAAGAGTAGGCTTGTCTTTAATGTAAAAAAGTGGAGGGCATATGCTAATCAATAGCAGGAAACACCACCTAAATAACAACACTAACTAGATCAATTTGGAAGTAGAACCCAATTTACTAAGATACACGATAATTCCAGTAAAGAAACTGAAAAACTAATTACAGCACATACTCCTGTTAGATTATATATATCTGTCATGAAATTAATGGTTAAGCAGTTTTATGATTTGGTTATTATTGTTTAAGAATGCTCACAAATGTACAACAGCAACTAAACAAATCATGGATCCTTCACAAACCTTTTTGGGCATAAATACTCCTTCTGGAGGCCGCGGAATGTGCTTATGAGGTGCTGGATTCAGAAAGGTAATATTTCTGGCCATAAAAGAAAAAAGAAGGTAAAAGAGGTACTTCCTCAAACAATTGAAATATTGAACATGTCAGTTACAATTTGAAAGAAGGGTAGAGGTCCAGAATTGCCACAAAGGAACTCACAGAATCTTATTATTTAAGATATCTTCCAATCCATTAAGTGGGGAAGAAACCCTCTCTCTCAGGCCATTCCTCTCAGATAACCAAATGAATCCGTTCATCCCACCGCTGTGGAAAAGGGAACAAAGGAGAGCTTGAGGAACTAGCAAACAATCGGCATAAAAAAAGGTTGCAAATTTCAGCAGTAGACCAGATTACCAACCTCAAATTTGGATCAATTATCCATGGCCTTTGGGCCCTGGAGGGAATCATAACATTGTGATGATAGTACGAAATGATATATGGGGCCAAAGTATGGTGATGATGAACATAGAGCAAATCGAACATTACACTGTTCCTTAGTTGCTCCGTGTCCTGTAAAAATACAAAATGAGAATGACAAAAGAACAACTCTAATATGCATTACAATTATACACCTTCCAGCATTTACCACAGTTAAGCTCTGGGAAAACAAAAGGGATCAATGGATACTCATGACCACACTAAACTCCCATGAAAAATCCTCTTAAATGTTTGAAATCATTGTTGCTTATGGACAACAAAGGAAGGTAAAAACAAATTGTTTAAGGACTAATACGTTGAAAAATAACAATGAACATCCATGTTAAACTACAACCATTGCATCTTTAAGCAGCTATTTAGGTTAAAATAGTGCAATAAATAGAAATACTACGATCCGTGATTTCTAGCACCACACAAATGGAGACAATCAGAGATAGCCATGGTGAAACATACAGCATTCTGCCGTAGTAATTTCGATGGAACATGGGAAAGCTATAAAACTGTATGTAGTTTGTTAGAATCTTGAAGATCTTCTAGAATATTCTAGGATCCTGTAAATATAGTATAGTTTGATTTATTCTTGTAATTATGTATTTTGATTCTATATCCTTTCTAAGAATATGTACACATAGCTATTTCATTAGAGGAAAAATACTCCAAGGAGACATTATGCATATCAAATACCATAATATCGAAACCGCAGGATCAAAGTTTCGGTTTCGGTATGGTAATTCGATATTTACCATACCATGCCCAGCCCTAATCCTGTCTACTTTTTAAGCTCTTTTTGGCTAACATGTTAACCGGAACAAAATGCCCTTATATCCGGCCAACATAGTAGGTTGCCACGTGGGGACTTTTCCAACAAAATATTTGTGGAAGCCCTTGGGGCTAAGAATTAAGTCAAAAAAGATATGCAATGTGGTTACTGAGATATGTGATAAAAAGTTAGCAAGGTGAAAAATCCAGTATTTATTCTTAGGAGGAAGATTAACACCTATTTTTTGAAGATAATTTGTTTTTTGAAGATAATGAAGATTGGCACCTATTAACTCAGTTTTGAATGCTCTCCCCACTTACATGATGCTTGCATTTACAATTTCTAGAAGAAGGGTAGAAAATAAATTAGACAGCTAAGGAGAGATTTTTTTGGTAAGGCAACAAGGTGAACAGAAGTATCAATCTAGTGAAATGGGAAGTCGTAACTCTAAGCAAGAAGCAGGGCACTATAGGTATTAAGAATCTGAATTTACACAATAGAAGTTTTCCGCAAAAAGGCTATGGAAGTTCAACAAATGATTTGGCACTACGGAGAAATTTCATCACACGGAAATATGGAATGGAAAATCATTGCATCCCGCAAGCCAAAAGTTTGACTTGAACCTACGTTTGCTAAGAGAAGAGAGAGAAGGGAAAGATAACTCACAGAAAGAAATTCTTCCGACCACGGAATTGAATACAAGACAGACTTTGATCAGGTTCTTTTATCAATTTCCTAGACCTCACTTAACTTATTGTTCCTTAAACCAGCTGCTGGTAGATCTGATCGGATACCGGACACACAAGAACCTAATCCGTGAGGAATGCATGGTTCTATGGAACCTCAATCTCCACAGGTTTATTAGCTAAATGGCAATTGGCACATAAAATACACCCAATCACTTTTTTTTTTGAAATAGGTTAAAATACACCCAATCACTTCTCGTAAATTATTATAACCCTGTTGGAGAGAACTTAGGCAATTCACTTCGAGTACATAGGACTTCCTTAGGGCGTACTACCGTTTTTCACTGAGGGGGTGAACCGAAGCTATTGCAGCGAAGGATTGATCTAAAATGAAGCACTCTTTTCCCGAGTGGAGCTTCTTATGCCTAAATGCAGCAAGCCCCGAGAGTAGTTGAAGTTTCGAACAAAGGTTGCGCAAGACCCCTTCAATCTTGCCCACGTGTTAGCTAGCTTGTACTATTGCTCGCCTGCGTAACCTGAATTCTGGCAAGCGCTACGCTAACCTAGCTAGAGCTACATCTTGCTAACATCGTCTGAATTGTCTTGCATGCTCTACGTTCATATGGAAAGCCCACATTACCTTCGTCTCCCGTCGTAGTCGCCTTCTTCATATGGCAATTGGCCAATTGCTACCCGTCATTTGCACTATGTTGTCAATAACCTATGAAGTCAGAAGATCCTATGGAAGCAGTGTGAGGAGAACCATTAGAAATCAGTGGCAAGAATTTTTGGGCAAAGAAGATTATCGTGGGTAGTGGGAGAAAGACTGACTTTTGGAAGGATCACTGGATTGGTCTTAATGGTTTGAAGTGCACCTTCCTTGATCTATATTTACCGAGTCTCCAAATTCATGCTAAGATAGATAAAATCTGGAGTTAATAAGGTTGGGATTTGAATTTCAGAAGAGCTCTCAATGATTGGGAAATTTAGAGGTTTACCTCAATGCTTCAGCCATTGGTGGTACAATTGAGATGTCAAACAAACTTAAATAGATGTTGAACAGCAAAGGAAAATTTTCAGTGAAGTTTGTTTACTGGCATATGAACCACAGAAACCATCAGATTGCGATTTGGCCTTGGAAACTTATTTGCGGAGTTAAAATTCCAGTGAAGATCTCTTGTTTTGTCTGGTTGGTGGTAAGCAAAGCATGCCTAGCTCAAGAAAACTTACAAAGAAGTGGGTTTCACATTTGTTCAAGATATCTATCATGTGAACAGAAAAGTGAAAGTAATGAGCACTTCTCCTACACTGTAAGACAACTATAAATCTATGGCACGTGTTCTGTTCTTTTGTATATTGGGGATAAAATGCGTTATGCCTAGCTCCACCCTAGAACTTCTGAGCAATTGGAAGAATGTGGGGAGAAGCAGTGAAGAGGATTGACGGTAGGTCATTCCTGCTTGCAATTGGCGGATAGTTAGGAAAGAGAGGAACTCAAGATATTTTGAAGACACTACCAATCCCAAATCAAGAAAAATAGGTTACATTGTTTTAGTTTGTATTTTTTTAGTGGAGCAACACATAAGCTTATGGGTTTTGGACAGGAGAGTAGGACAACCCTTATACTTCTCAATGTTTGTGAAGTTAGACAACTGAGCATCATTTTTTTTATTAATACAAATGGTTACCTTAATCTCAAAAAGAGAGAGAGAGAGAGGAACATCCAAGTCTCAATTCAACTATTCGTCAATCAAATCTACTAGAACTTGAAGCAGTATTAACTTTTGGGCACATAAGTGGTGGGGGGAGAGAGTTGAGGGAAGTTCTTCCCTAACATATACCGAGTGTTTTGCCAAAGAGAGATGACGGTTCAGCAGATTCGTATGTCACACAAGGGGGATTCACTAGGATTTGAGATTCAAAAAGAACCTTCAGGAAAGGGAGATGGAAGAATTTCACAAATTGACTGAGATTTTGTCTGGGCTGGATAATCCAGCAAACATTTTAGATGCTTGGAATTGGCGGGTGAGTGTAAACGGTTTGTTCACTGAGTTTGTATTGGTGAGAGAGGAATGCACTTTCCCTCATGACTCCATTCGGACACCTAGAGCACCAAGGTGTTTTTTTTTGTGTGGTTGGCAGCAAGGGATATGATCTTAACTGCAGAAAATCTGATAAAGAAGAGGATCAAGTTGGTGCTTCATGTGTAAGAGCTCGAGCAAAAATGTAGATCATCTTCTATTGCATTAAAAAGTGGCTAATAAGTTATGGAGGGTGGTTCTTAATTTGTTTGGATGCAATGGTTGATGCCCAGTGAAGGAGGTTTTACAAAGTTGGACCAACAAGAGGGGGAAGAGAAGACCAAGGGCTTGGAGTGTTTCCCCCTTAGCAATCATGTGGGTTATTTGGAAAGAGAGAAATAGGAGGGCTTGTGAAGGGTTGGAACAAGATTTTGTAAAAATGCAAACTAGTAAGTTGTCTCTAGTTTCTTTTTGGTGTACTTATGATGTCCCCATTTGTATAGAGGATTGGATCTCTTTGTCGAGAACCATATTTTGGTGTAGGTTCTCTATATGGCTTGTACACAGAATTTCCACAATTGTCAATAAAATTATTTAGCTTATTGAATAAGAGAAAAAAAACTACTAGAACTGCATGTGTCTCGTGAAAAAGATGCTTATAGCAAGGACGGAATAATCAGAGAAACCAAAACGGAGGCAACATAAATTGAAGATGGAAAAACTAGTTGTACTTAAACTACTCTCTTTTATCCTCTTAAGGCAATCAAGTTCACCATCTTTACAAATTTAAAAGTAGATACTATTAACAACAAGACCCAAGACAGTAAAAGGTCTAAAAAAAAATTTTGTTTTCATACCGTTAACGTGTCTTCAAGCTTCTTTGTTTCAGCAAGTAACTTTTTCTCATCGATGAACGGCAATTTTACAACAGCCTATTTCATAGAGGAAATAACAAGTAGTTCAGAGATATCAAACTTTCAAATAAGTGAACATCTACAATCATCTCGAGAACCACTTAACCTACGAAAATTGTTGTAAAACTACCTGCCATGCAAAACGCTTCCCATTCATGTCAAGTTCAAAATCTGCATTCACAAAAGAATTTATGATGAATGATCGACTTCGGAACATAAGAGAAATATAGTAAACTGAACTACAGTAAAATGTTGACATCACACCTGTTGGGTAAAAATCAGAAATTGGTGATGAAGGATCCATCATTAGCATCCTGTACTTTTCAGGAAGAGCTTTTGCACTGCAGGACAGGTGAAGAGGGAGACAAATACAAAGAACCACAAATAACCACCAACTTAGAGAAATAGTCAACACAGTATAAAAGATGTTTCCTTTGAAATTTCCTTCAATACAGAGTATAAAGAGCCTAAAGATAACCTTGCAGCTGGTAGAACACCCATTAGCTGATCGAAGGGCTTAAATGGTTCCCCTGGGAAAAAAGTAATTTCCAAGTCTGCTAGACCTTTGAGATCAGAAGCAAATGGAGCGTAATGATACGGGTAAAACCTAAAAAAGAAAAGTGATGTCGTAAGTGCACATTTCCACTTGAACCATCAGAAAATTGGAAAGGACAAAGAAATGTTTAGAGTAACTAAGATTCTCCCTCTATCCCAATTAATATGAACTCTTCCGATTTTGGGACAGCCAAAAATGTTTGACACCATGCCACTAATTGTATTATACATTACGACTATCAAAACTTCTGAGAATTCAAATTCACTTTTATTATTCAATTTTTGAACTTTGATGTGATGTTTTCTCTACCAAACTAATCTCACACATTACTTTAATATGTTTTCCACTACCACTAGTACAAACAATCAAGTAAAATAGCATTTTCAATTGTGTCCAATCTAACGCTGCCATATAAAATGGAATTAGCCGATAATTTTGAATCAAGTATGGAGTGGTCTTGTCCCCTATTGTGGGATTATACCGAGTATGTTGTTGTTGTTGTTGTTGTTATAATTGTATGGAGTGGCCTTGCCTAGTGGTCAATTAAGTGGATACAAATCTTAGACCAGGATTGAAATCCCAAAAAATACACTAGCTGCTGCTCGCAAGTTGACTTAGAAACTACCATTATCACCAAAAAAACACTTCCGACACAATAATGAAGCATAAAAAGTAGGAAGAAGAGAGGTCCCCCCTAGACCCCAAGCCCCTCACACCCAATTTACAAAAAGAAAAGAATGACTAAATGGATAATAAAAAATTTGACTAGTATACTACAAAAGGAGGTGTTGCTTATGCAAGGAGGCAGGTGAAGATAGAGATCATCTTCCTCTATATTGCAGCCTGGCCACAAAACTGTGGTGGGATATTATTAGTTGGTTTTGTATTTCATGGGTGATGCCTAGATCTGTTAAGGACTTGTTGTTTAACAGGAAAGTTGGAAGAATAAGGAAAACACGCAGGGCCTGGAATGTTGCTTCTGTAGCTCTGATGTGGATTATTTGGAGAGAGAAACGGGAGAGCATTTAAAAGGGTAGAAATGAGTTTGGGCAAGTGTTTCTGATCCCTTATTTAATGTTTGTGCACCCATGTAGCTCCTGGTTGTAAAGAGCAATGGGTGTCTTTTGTAGATAACCATCTCTTTCTGTAGGTTCTTCACTTTTTGGTATACCTCTAGTATGCAGCTGATTTTGTCCTTGTTGATTAATGAAATTGTTCACTTGATCAAAAAAAAAAAAAAGGAGTCATACAGAACATCCCTACAAGGATAAGTACAATTGTCAAACAGTAATCAACATCATATATGTAGCACACTGCATGCATAAAACAGCAGCTCCATCTATTTACCACAATGTACTCAATGAAGCAATAGTTACACGAAGAAAGGCATAAAGATGAAGTAGAAAATACTATTTATTTAAATCCAGGAAAACAACAAACCATTGCCACGAGCAAACACCTTGGTAGTAATACCGGCAAACCCAACATAATCCTTCCACATACTTCTGAACCTGAAATTTTGAGATTAATCATCTAATAGTTTTGACAACAGAACTCAGTTTCAGTATCATCTTACTAGCTACAGGATGCAAAATGATGTTTATCTGCAAAAGAAAGGAAGGTGTGAAGAAGGGAATTCTCCTTTCCCTCCTGACACATCTATCCTAGTTGGACATAAATGACTACAGCATCATTACATGTAAATACAGGCCCCAAAACCACAGAGTTCACAAAGAGGAAAATGGGATCTCTAAGCACAAGGGCACTTACTCCACTAATGAGCATTGTGGTGCAACAAACGAAGCTTTTAAAACTCTAAAGGGAGAGCTCAAGTAAAGTGGGAGACTGTAGATAACTACTTATCCAGATGTTTATTGTCCTTATTTCAGTTTATTTTACTTTATTGTGCTTGTTTGGAACTAGATGTTACTTATTCATCCTTTATTTCTTTTAATTACTCTTGCTTCCAACCAATTGCAATTGGTTGGATGGTGAAACACAGTCAATTGTGCTTCATAAAGGTAAATCAAAGCAGGCTCATTTGAAACTACAACAAAATAAGTGCATAATTTCATAGGTGTACGAAAACAAGCCACTAGTGGTCTTTAAAAAAAGGTTTTACAGGGTCAAGATATTGCATTCCAAAATTCATGCAAGCACTAATGTGCAGCAAGAGTAAATTAACGGCATGCACTGTGGATAAGAAAACAGAAAGAAGTTGTAGATGCATTATAGGTCAGAAAGTGTATTAACTTTCTTTCACCCAATGATTTTTGCAACTGAACTTATCACTCTCAGAAGTTGTAGATGCAACATATTTATCTGCTTCTTTACAATTTTTCATGTGTATATAAAGTTTGAGCCAAATGAATGAGTTCGGTAAAATCCATAATTATCACTGTAGATCCACCACTGACTGTATACCAAGAAGTACAGAGACATACAAAATAATATGGTTCACTACAAGGACATACAATAATCAATAGAACCCGAGACATCATGCATGCACCAAGAGGAAACCAAAAACAAGAGGCTACTCCTCAAATATACAAAGTCACTCTCTATCTTCCAAATGTTCTTTTATTTTTCCCTTTCCATATTATACAGTAACATTAAGGGGTCACTTGGTTTACAAACAAGTTATGAGGGGATCGGCAATACACGGATTACTAATGCGGGGACTGTAATGTAAGAGTTAGTAATTGATGTTAGGCCAAATATATGAATAATCTAGTCATTATTTGCCTCACATTTAGTACTTTTAATTGCCTTTTAATATGGATTTTATCACTTGGAGCGTATAATGGTGTTTTATGATGTGTAGTATTTAAATGAAGAAGTTTGGAGCTAAAATGGATGTATTTGTTCTTCGATTTGTTGATTTGTTGTTGTTGGTGTTTATTTGGTGTTCCTTCATAGCTTTATTTTAGTCAATCCCAGTCCCTGTTCTCGCGTTTTGCCTACTGTTTATTGTATATAAAAATTTTGCTTACTGTTACTGTATATATTATATATTGTATTGTTTCGTTTTTCTCGTTGGTTCTAAGTTTCTTGTTTTCTTCAAGATTGGGTTGCATTCACAGTATAGTGATCCTGTCTCCAATTTCTTGATCTATATTCTCTTTCTCCCATAGCATACTTTGTATCGTTGTTCTCTTTTATTGATTTACGGTATAGTTCGGGTTCTTACTTGCTTTGTCCTGATTTACAGTATAATTTGGAATTATTGCTTGTTATCTTGCATTTCAGACTATACACTTGATTTAGTATCCCTTGGTAAATTCCTTTGTAGTTACACCTTATTTGGTGGCTTCGGTGAACGATGATAGATTAGGGTCATGTCTACAGTTGAAGCTGGGATTGAGGGGAAGGGGCAGTAAGTGGGTTAAAGGTTCTCCTAGATTGAGAATAGGGTCTTGGAATATATGGTCTTTGACAGGGAAGTCCATACAGTTAGTGAAGATTCTAAAAAGAGGAGGATTAATATAGCATGTGTCCAGAAGACCAAATGGGTAGGTACCAAGGCTTGGGATGTTGACGGTTTTAAGTTGTTGTATTCAGGCTCGTGAGATAGGAATGGAGTAGGCGTTTTAGTAAACGAGGACCTTAGGGAGCAAGTGGTGGAGGTTAGGAGGATCAATGATAGGATGAGGACGATTAAGCTAGTGGTTGGAAGGTTTACTTTGAACAATATTAGTGCTTACGCGCCTCAGGTGGGCTTGGATGAGGAGGTCAAGAAGCACTTTTGGGAGGATTTGGATGAGGTGGTGAGGGGTACACTGAGAAGTAAACCGAAAAACAAAACCAAATCGAACCGAATTCTAATTTGGATTGATTTTTTAGTTTGGTTTTGGATTAATAATTTAGATGCTGTTTTTGTGAGCAGGTTGCAGAGACAATTAATCATTTGTTCTTACATTGTAAAGTGGTTGGCAAGCTGTGGAATTTGTTACTAGCTTCAGAGGTATAAGTTGGACTGTTCCAGGGAGAACAGGACAGGCTCTAGAAAGCTGGAATATGGAGGGCAGTGGCAGCACAGACAAGAGTAGATGGAAAATTGTCCCAGCTGTTATTTGGTGGACCATATGGAAAGAAGGAATTCTAGGAATTTTGATAACAAGAGCAGCCCTCTGCACAAGATTAAAATGAACTGCATTATCACTTTTTGCTATTGGTGTAGTTCAGAGTATATAGATAACCCTGTGGCTATTGTAGACATTCTAGGGTCCTTAAGGTGAAAGGAGGATCTAGGGATAGTTCTCTTTTTTCTTCTTTTCTTTTCTTTATCCTTTGTTTATGCCCAACATACATGTGTGGAAGGAGGATATGATGTAAATTTTTGGATACCAGCTTTGAGCTGATGATTGATATACAAATGTTACCTTTATCAAAACAAATAATTTACTTCGTTTGGTTTTTTGGTTTGGTTTCGGATTTAGAAAAATAAAATCGAAAAAACCATATATATATATATATATATATATATTCATTTTCAAATTGCAAATATAACTTTGATTATGTTTCTAATTATTGACATAACCGAATAACCAAACCGAAAAGAGAAAAACCTAACCAAACAAAATTTATTTTGGTTTGGATTGTGGGTTACACTTCTTCAAAACCAAAAAAACCAAACTGAAAAACCAAATGCACACCCCTATTGAGAAGATATTTATTGACGGCATTTGAATGAGCACATCAGGGCAACATCCAGTGGTTTTGACGATGTGCATAGAGGCTTTGGTTTTCGGGATAGAAATAGAGGTAGGACCTCGCGCCTAGATTTTACTAGAGCTTTTGAGTTGGTGACAGCTAGCTCGTGCTTTCCAAAGGAGGCAGTTGGTTACCTTCTGTGGTGTAGTGGTTAAAACTAAAATAGATTACTTACTGTTGAATGAGTAGGCAGATTTAGTCATAATCTGCTCCACCATTGAGCTGGCAGATTTGATTATAATCAGCTCCACAAATAAAGCTGGCAGATTTGATTAGAATCTGCTCCTGTGAATATGGGATTAGAATATATTATTCTAGGAAAATAGTTTAGAGGAAATCCCTTGATTCAAGGATTTCCTAAGAATTAGGGATTGATTAGTTTATTTGGTCTTTACTTGTTCTCTTATAAATACTGTAGAAACACTATGAATAAAATATACTTTTCCAGTATCTAAACTTTCATGGTATCAGAG
>NW_006238940.1:2259479-2261044 GCF_000226075.1 Solanum tuberosum | reverse complement strand
CTTTATTTTCTTGACAACGGGAACAACTCACTACAGCTGAATCCTATTTGTTTGAACTCTACTTTTGTTTTGAATAAAGTCATGCTTTGGCACTATAGGCTTGGACATCCAAGTTTTTATTATTTAAGACATTTGTTACCTCAGTTATTTAGAAATAAAAATCCATCCTTATTCCAATGTGAATTTTGTGAAATGGCTAAGCATCACCGATCTTCTTTTCCTTCTCAAAGATATCAGGCTTCAAAACCTTTTACAATGATTCATAGTGATGTTTGGGGTCCGTCTAGAATTTCAACAATGTTTGGAAAACGGTGGTTTGTAACTTTTATTGACGATCATACTAGATTGAGTTGGGTTTTTTTATTGAAGGGCAAATCTGAGGTTAAAAATGTGTTTGAGACTTTCTATGTCATGGTGGAAACACAGTTCAATGAGAAAATCAAGGTTTTTCGGAGTGACAATGGCCGTGAATTTTTTTAATGAACAATTAGGAAGTTTTTTCAGAAAAACTAGGGTAGTACACCAAAGCTCTTGTCCAGATACACCTCAACAAAATGGTATCGCCGAAAGAAAGAATAGACACCTTTTAGAGGTAACGAGAGCTTTAATGTTTACTAGTAAAGTTCCACAACACCTTTGGGGAGAGGTCTCTTGACTGCCACTTACCTTATTAATAGGATGCCATCTCGCCCTCTTGAATTTATGACACCTTTTAAAGTTTTCAAAGAAAGTTTTCCTAGTTCTAGGTTAACTAGAAATCTGCCTCTGAGAGTTTTTGGTTGTACAACATTTGTTCATGTCCATAATCGTAGTGAACTTGAACCGCGGGCTAAAAAGTGTATTTTTGTAGGATATGCCCCAAGTCAAAAGGGATATAAGTGTTATGATCCACATGCTAGGAAGATAATTGTCACAATGGACCTAACTTTCTTTGAGTCGCAACTCTATTTTACTACTCATCTTCAGGGGGAGTATCATGTAGGTGAAGATTCTTTTTTTTGTGATATTGAGGAAACTAGATATCAAGCAAATGAGGAGCCTGATATTACAATAAATACTGATGTGAGAGATGTAGGAGAAGATATAAATAAATGTGATCCAAGAGATGATAAAGACCAAAGTGACTTAAATGATAAAAACTCAGAAATTGAACTTGAACCTGTAGCGCCTTCAAATGACAAAAATAAAAATAGGAATAGAGAACAAAAAACAGAAATGTAGGTGTATTCGAGAAGGAACCGAACTCAAGAAAAAAAGATTGAAGATTCTCAACATTGCCAAAAATCAGTCCCACAAGACCTTACTGTAATTCAAGGTACTCTTCCAACTGATTCTATTTCTAATTCCTTAGATCTAGATCTACCTATTGCGAAACGCAAAGGTGTCAGAAATGTTTCTAAATATCCTATTTCTATGTTTGTGTCCTACAAAAAGTTGTCTCCTAGTTATTCAGCCTTTACTTCACAACTCTCTAGTGTGGAGATTCCAACAAATGTGCAGGATGCTCTACAAGTTCCCGAGTGGAAGGAGGCTATTTTGGAGGAATTGCGAGCTCTTGAAAAAAA
>NW_006238940.1:2234497-2259458 GCF_000226075.1 Solanum tuberosum | reverse complement strand
TCTCGAGACGTTTGCTCCAGTAGCTAAGCTAAACTCAATTAGAGTCTGTTGACAATCGCAGTAAATCTCGACTGGTCTCTTTAGCAATTGGATATGAAGAATGTTTTCTTGAACGGGCACCTAGAGGAAGAAGTCTATATGGATCCCCCACCAGGTTTTGAAGGGAAGTACAAGTCAAAGATATGCAGGCTTAGAAGATCTCTTTATGGTCTAAAACAATCTCCAAGGGCTTGGTTCGAAAGGTTTACTCAATTTGTGAAAAAGCAAGGGTATGTGCAGGGACAAGCAGATCACACAATGTTACTCGACATTCACGGGAAGGAAAAACAACCGTTCTTATAGTGTATGTTAACGATATTATCCTCACAGGAAATGATGTGGTTGAGATAAAAAATCTAAAGGAACGTCTTGCCTCAGAATTTGAGATAAAGGACTTAGGCCCGCTAAAGTACTTTCTTGGCATTGGAGGTTGCACGATCAAAGAAAGGAATTATAGTGTCACAAAGGAAGTATGTTCTTGATCTGTTAAAAGAAACTGGAATGAGTGGTTGTAGACCAATTGAAACTCCAATTGATCCAAATCTGAAGTTTGTAAAGGAAGGAAAATTGATTGACAAGGGCCAATATCAGAGATTGGTAGGCAAGTTGATTTACTTGTCACATACTAGACCTGATATTTCCTTTGCTGTGAGCCTAGTCAGTCAGTTCATGCATTCTCCACGAGAAGAACACCAAGAAGCTGTGTATCGAATCATAAGGTATCTAAAGAGTTCACCTGGGAAAGGGTTGTTCTTCAAGAAGAACGAGCAAAGAAGTGTTGAGGCTTATACGGATGCAGACTGGGCTGGTTCATCTATTGATCGGAGGTCTAACATCTGGATATTGTACATTTGTTTGGGGAAATTTGGTGACATGGAGAAGTAAGAAGCAAAATGTGGTGGCTCGAAGTAGTGCTGAGGCTGAGTATCGATCCATGGCACACAGAATTGTGAAATATTGTGGCTCGAGATTTTTGGAAGAACTAAGAAAACCTGTGAGTTTTCCAATGAAGCTGTATTGTGACAATAAGGCTGCCATAAGCATTGCTCATAATCCAGTTCAACATGATAGAACAAAGCATGTTGAAGTGGACAGACACTTCATTAAAGAGAAGATTGAAGATGGAAGTGTGTGCATTCCTTTTGTGTCAACAACAGAACAAGTTGCAGATATTTTCACAAAAGGTCTTTTCAGAACTACTTTTTGAGTCCTTTGTGAGCAAGTTAGGCATGTTTGATATTTACATGCCAACTTGAGGGGGAGTGTTGAATGAGTAGGCAGATTTAGTCATAATCTGCTCCACCATTGAGCTGGCAGATTTGATTATAATCTGCTCCACAAATAAAGCTGGCAGATTTGATTAGAATCCGCTCCTGTGAATATGGGATTAGAATATATTATTCTAGGAAAATAGTTTAGAGGAAATCCCTTGATTCAAGAATTTCCTAAGAATTAGGGATTGATTAGTTTATTTGGTCTTTACTTGTTCTCTTATAAATACAGTAGAAACACTATGAATAAGATATACTTTTCCAGTATCTAAACTTTCACTTACTCTTGAGGAAGGGTGATAGAGGCCTTTGTAAGATTGCAAGGTTATCTGGAGTGAGAATCAGAATATGCATGGGAGGAGGAAGAGGATTTTATATGCCTGGCCAAAGATTAAATCGGGTTACTCAACTCCTACCCTCTCTTGGGAAATGGGAGAGAAGTTGATAGAGATGGGGTCTTGGAGTAGTAGTGGGGATATGAACTACATGTGGGATGAGTTAGCTAGTTGCATTAGGAAAGCAACTAGAGAGGTGCTAGGAGTGTCTAGGGGTAACTATGGTGGTCATCGATGGGATTGGTGGTGGAATGGAGAAGTCCAAGGCAAAGTGGAAGCAAAGAAGGCCGCTTATGTAAAGTTGGTGGAATGCAAGGACGAGAAGGAGAAACACACAAATAAGGAAATTTATAAGACGGCATAGATGGAGCCTAAGTTAGCGGTTACAGCAGCACAAACAACAGAGTTTAAACGATTGTATGTAGAACTAAGGGACAAAGATGGTGATATAAGACATGTACAGAGGAGCTAAAGCGCGGGTAAGAACACTCAGAGGAGACTTGAAGCACTTTCCTGTGGAGATGGGGTTACACCCGAGGTCGACTCTTAGCCCCTTTTTATTTGCCTTGGTGATGGATGTATTGATGCAAGACATTCAAGATAAAGTGTCGTGGTGTTTGTTATTTGCGGATGACATAGTCCTGATTGATGAGACGCAATTAAGTGAATGCTAAGTTAGAGGTGTGGAGACAAACTTTGGAGGCTAAAGGGCTTAGGTTGAGCAGGACTAAGACGGAATATGTGGAGTGCAAATTCAATGATGCAATACATGAGGTAGGAGTGGAAGTGAGGCTTGACACACAAAATATCCTCAAGAGAGATAGATTCAAATATCGTGGGTCTATAATCTTGGGGAGTGGAGACATAGACGATGATATCACATACCATATTGGTGCGACATGAATGAAGTGGAGAGTTGCCTCTCGAGTCTTGTGTGATAAAAAGGTACCACTGAAACTCGAAGGTAAGTTTTATAGGGTGGTGGTTAGACCGACATTGTTGTATGGGCCTAAGTGTTGGCCAGTTAAGAACTCCCTTGTCAAGAAATGCATGTTGCGTAAATGAGGTGGATATGTGGTCATACTAGGAGCAATAAGATTAGAAATGAAGATATCGAAATAAGATAGATGTGGCCTCTTCGGTGGACAAGATGAGGGAAGTGATACCGAGATGATTTGAACGAGTGAACAGAAGATGCATCAAATTTGGCGACTTTATAGGGTTGTTTTGTGTCACCCCATATCCGTTAGAGTTGTACGAAAACCACACCAACATGAAGTCCCAAGCCACTCGTGACCATAACCCATAAAATTACACCAACAGAAAACCTTCTGCGTGCCGCCGGAAGTGGCCTTCTCCAGCGAGATCTACACCACGCGATGGGTGCATCAGTCTCTTTCCGACCACTTTTTCGAGACTTCTTTTTTCTCCGATCAAGTCACTTACTAGTTCCAACCCCAACCATATATTTTTCTTCAAGTTCTTACGAGGAAATCATTGTTCCTACCAGGTCCATCCTCGTTTGGGCTCCCAACCAATGCTCTGATTGGGTCTGGGCGTGAAGGGGGTGTTAAAGTGTATTAGAGTCCCACGCGATGGGTGCATCAGTCTCTTTCTGACCACTTTTTCGAGACTTCTTTTTTCTCCGATCAAGTCACTTACTAGTTCCAACCCCAACCATATATTCTTCTTCAAGTTCTTACGAGGAAATCATTGTTCCTACCAGGTCTATCCTCGTTTGGGCTCCCAACCAATGCTCCAATTGGGTCTGGGCGTGAAGGGGGTGTTAAAGTGTATTAGAGTCCCACATTGGTAGGGAAATGAACTGGTGTTATGTTTATATGGACTTTGGGAAATCCTCCCCTCATTAGCTAACTTTTGGAGTTGAATTAGGCTCAAGATCTATTTCTTTACACGAATTTTAGAAGATGTAGAGGTAGGCAAAAGAAGAATTTAGGGGAGGTGATTAGACATGACATGACATATCTCAAGCTTACTGGCCCTATGGATGTGGAGATTAGGGTAGAAATGTAGTATGTAGTCTAGTTGTAGCACTTTTATGTGGGAGAGGCAAGGGTAATCTCCTCTTCCCATCTTTCCTTATTTAGTAGTATTGATTTTTTATCGTGTAATATCTTATTCTTCAATTTTTACTACTACCTGTTGATCAATTTGCTTTCTTCATCTAGCTAATTTGTTGTAGTAATTTTCCTTTCAATTCGGCTTTGATTGTACTCCTTTGACCCGAGGGTCTACGGTCTACCGAAAACAACTTCCCTACCACATAAGTAGGGGTAAGGTCTACGTACATCCTACCCTACCTAGACCTCACTTATGGGATTACACTGGGTATGTTGTTATCTGATTATTGGCTTGTTCCAATGGTGATGCTATGTGATTAGTCATTAAGTTTAGAGCCAACAACACTCTACTTATCATATGCCAAGAGTCAAAGTCAGCAATTCTTTCCCAACACTCTCAATTCCATTTTACATAATTCCCATTTTAAGTTTGTTGCAATGCTCATTTTATATGGCCCTCTTTCAGTTTGTCTGTACCAAAAAAAAAATTATATGCTCTTATGGGGTCGTTTGGTTTGAATACAAGTTATGATGGGATAAATTATGCTCAGATTATTTCTGATTGAGTGTTTGGTTTATTGTATTCAAAATAATATGCATTGCATAAATTTTAAGAACAAGTTGTTTGTTTACAAAAATACCCTTCACTCTATTTAGTTTTTTATATTTTCTTTGCAATCTTTAGCTTTGCATTCTTAAAAATAAATTTTTCATCTTATTTAGATGTATCTTTGTGTGTGCATTCCCATGTCCGTATGCGTTTAAAAATAAAACTTTCATATTCACCTGCCAAGGCATGACATAAATAGTAGACAGTCAGCTCTCTTACAGCCAGTTACTGCGATTGATTGGGGAGAGAGTGCTAGTCTAACTGCCGGTACGGGTATGCTAATACATAGAGGATCTTCCAGTCCTAGAATAAGAAAGTAGCTTGTCTGCCGTACTGGCTGCTTCATTGAATGTGTCGATCTGCATTCTATATAAGGAGTTGATTTGCATCCTTGTCTGGCAGTTAGCTAAGTGAGAAGCTATCTTATTTAACTTTAAAATAGAACTTTCATCTTAAGTTTGTAAAAGTAAAAGAGGATTTATTATTTATATCACTTCATTAAGCACATATCACTCTTAAATTGTAAAATTTTAAAGTTATCTTCATTTTAGTTGATTTATAAAAGGCGGAATGACCTGAAAGACCCTTGTACTTGGCTCATTTTGTCAGTTGAACCCTCATACTCATCACTTTGCCAACTAGACCCTTAAACCCATCAGAAAACAACATTTTAAACCCTTTTCTCCTCCGGTCAGAGTGTGTGTAATGGACGCGATTACACGTGAAATTCCACATCATTTTTAGTGCCACATGCGAAATTAAGTGCTAAAAAAATTTTAAAAATCAAATAAATCAATTTGTTAATTTCTTTAACTTTTCAAATAGTCATCTTCTTCATATTTGGTCACAAATTGAGCACTAGATTCATACCCATCAGATCAAATTCTTCTTGATTTAACTTGTAAATTCAACTACAAGTTCACCAACACAAACTCAATGAACCCCAATAAAAAAATTTAAGTAATTTTACAAATTCACAAGACCCATTTATTATTTTTTAAGCTTTTTCAAACTTATCAATGGAGTTTTAAAATTTTCAATAGTCACAATCATCCTTCACATTATCTGCATCTCCTCGTTGAAACCATCTAATAAAAGAATGATACTAATATTTTTCAAACCTAAAAAACGAAAATTTTAGAAGAAGTTGAGGCTACTGATTTGTATTAAAAAAAAAAAAGAGGCGGAGAAGATTGAATGTGGGGGTGGAGAAAGAAGAATGGGCTGGAGAAAGAAGAAAGGTGAGGGCTGTGGTGAGGGGTAGAGGAGAGAGGGCTGGTGGAGAAGAAGAAAGGGTGGGTGTGGGTGAAGGAGGGTTGAAGAAGATGATTTTTTTTTTAATTTTGTTAAATTGATTTTTTTAAAAGTAAAATATTGTTTTAACTCACTTTTAAGCGCGTGTAATCACGCATATTTCCAACTCACCAATATTAATGCCACATAAGCTCGGTCAATGGTCAGAGGGGTTTAAAATATTGTGTTTTGATGAGTTTAAGGGTTTGATTGGCAAAGTGATGAGTAGGAGGGTCCAACTGACAAAAGGAGCCAAGTACAGGGGTCTCCAGGTCATTCCGCCTTTATAAAATACAAGCTTTCAAGTGACTAAAAGAATATATAATTAAAGATATGTAATACAGTAGTAGAGATATAAATTATAAAGAAACATAAGAGTTGAATCAAATAAATTCATAACTAAAATTATATTTATATAGTGTAGTTCTTTTTAAAAAAATATGAAGAATCATAAAAATAAGGAGTAGTGAAGGTTGTGAAAGTTATTATACATGGTATTAAAAATAACGTGAATCTATATATATATAGGGGCGGATTTAGGAAGGTGGATGGGGTGTCACGTGACATTGCTTCGTCGGACAAAATTTCTAAATAGGTATATACAATTAAGAAACAAAAGCAGATATAGCAGTTATATATTATAAGTGACACTCCTTAAACAAAGAATGCATGTAGCCTAGATGGTTTTGTGCTGAAGAACCATAGTGAAGGTTTCGGTTTCAAACCTCCACAACCTCATTATTTATGTGATTTTTTCTTTGACCTTCTTTGTTTAGGAGTAATTATTTGGTGCTTTGTAAAAACAAATATAATTAATGTGTATATATATATATATATATATATATATATATATTCTCATTTTAAAAGGGTGATACCGCTTACGATAAATCCTGCGTACGCCACTGTATATATCCCAAGATTATTAAACCACCCAAGGGAAGGAATAACTTATCTCAATACTAATTGTTAGTCCCAGGATAAGCTATTCTGGACTTGCCAACCAAACAACAAATTAAGTGGCACCATAATTTAATCTCAGAACTATTTGGTGTTATCATTCACACCAAACGACCCCTTATAGACATCGACGTCATGGCATGTTTAACGCATGTTTAAATTATACTTTTTGTATACCCATGGAAATGTGGCATGTTTAAAAACCGGACATTTTAAGGGTACTTTTGGTATGTGTCAAAAGTCTTTTCTTTCTTAAACTCCGTACCCAATAAAACACTGCTATATTAAATGGAACAGAGGGAATACTACCCAGAAATAGAGACAAGCAATCCAACTGAATATAATATGAACAGATTATGAAAGAAGTGCAGTAAGAGTAGACCATATTCTGTAATTGAACTTACTACATCTTGTCTGACTTCATGGATATCCTCTGCAGTTGATACACCAAATTTCTCAGAATAATACCTTTCCTTGTATCCAGGCTCTCCTAGCTTCACCTGAAAGGTAATAGACATTTGATAGCATTCATAAAATGAATTACATTTATTCTACATATGCAGCATGCATGCAATCAAACTTTCTTTCTGCAATAAGATGATATAAATATAGTTCTACTTTCAAAATCCAGTAACATACAACTCCTACAATGGGTTGAACTAGAAGCAACAAAAGTCGGAAGAAAACTCCAACCATATTTAGCACAACTTTTCACTAAGATTTCTGACTTCCATAGGATTTACTCTATCTAGCACATTTGTTCTCTTCTCTATTTCAGTACATTCTGTTGCTGCAGGAGTTCCTCACCAAGTTAAAGACTTTCATCACTATCCTTACTTTTCTCTCAAGTATAAAACACACTATTCAATAATATTTTTTACTTTAATCAGGTAAAGGTAAACACACCATTCCCCATTGTCCAGCAAATGCATGCTGGGACAATCTTCCATATCTCCTCCTTTGAAACATTGCCATCCCCAATCCAGCTACTTAGAACTCCTTTGATGCTTCCTGGTTTCACCCACCTAATTCCCTTCGGGAAAATGAACATTCTCCAGCTTCTCAGTCCACTAACAATGTAAAAAAAGATGGTTAATTGTCTCTTCTTGTTCTCCCCACAGACTACAGAGTACATCTAGAGGCAAATTGATATCCTCTTTTCTTCAGATTTTCATGGGTTAGAACTGCTTCTTTTGACAGCAACCACAAAAAGCAGTTTACTTTGTAGGGCACCTTTGGTTTCCAGATCATCTTCCACGGCCAGTCTCTCTTGGTCTGCAGTTTTGTTGAGTACACTACCCTATATGCTGAATTGACGGAGAATTGACCATGAATGTTACTCTGCGAAACCAGTGAGTCCTTCCCCTCAGTAAGATTGCTAAAATTATCAACTGAGTTTTGGAGTACGATTACCTTCTCTATTTCCCAGTCATATAGGTGTCCTTAGGAACAAATTCCTGCCTTGACCAGTCCACATTATGGCCACTGTTGCCTGTTGTTGTTGACATAACATGCATATTTCTGGATGCAGTTGTTTCATATGTGTTGCTCCATTCCATTTGTCCTCCCAGAAGCAGGTTTTTGACCATCTCCCACTTTGATTCTGGATCTGGAATACAACATAGGCCACAGGTTCCTGATTGCTCTCCATACAGTGCAGTTGTATGGAGTGTTAACCACTTTTGTCAGCCACTTAACCTCCATGCCATACTTTGTTGTGATGACCTCCTTCCAAAGCATATGATCTTCATTGGCAAATTTCCACAGCCACTTCAACATGAGGCTTTGGTTTTGCTTTCTTAAGTTCCTGATGCCAAGGCCACCTGTATTCTTGTTCACTATCAATTCCTCTCATTTAACTAGGTGGAACTTCTTTTTGTCTTCACTGCCTTGCCATAGGAAATCTCTCCCAAGGGAATCAATGATCTTAGATACACTAGCAGGCATTGGAAATACTGACATTATATAGGATGGTAGTGCATCAAGGACAATGCTGATTAAAGTTAGTCTGCCTCCCAAGGAAAGGTATTGACTTTTCCATTTTGGTGAGTTTCTTTTCACATTTCTCTAGGACCCCATTCCAAATACCTTTGGACTTGCTTTTAGCTCCCAGAGGCATGCCTAGGTAAGACGTTGGAAGTTCCCCAATCTTGCCTCCTCACTTACTAGCCAAGCTTTCTATCCCTGTCACTAGGGGTGAACAAAACCGAACCAAAAACCACACCAAACCGCGAATAGAGTCAAACCGAGAAAATAAACCCGACTAGTGGTTTGCTTTGACTTGATTTAGTACTGGAAAAAAAACCCGACCATAATTGGGTTGGTTTGATTTTAACATAAAAAAAAGTCAACCCGAGACCAAACCAACCCGACATCATATATATATATATATATATATAATTTATAATATACATAAAAGTATTTACTTTGATATAATAATGTCCCAATACTGCTTGAAAAATTCCATGGAGAAGCCATCTGGACCTGGGGCCTTGTCCCCTGCACATGCCTTGATGCTTTCCAGTACCTCATGTAGTTCAAAAAGGGTTTCCAACATGGAACTGTCTCCTGCACTGATCCTAGGGCAATTCTCCGTCTCTAAATGAGGCCTCCACTATTCTGTTTCAGCATATAAGTTCTCATAGAAGGTAACTATTTCCTTCTTGATTATCAATAGTGTTGGCTCTCCTGTGAGCATTTGTTGTCTTATGGAAGAAGTTTGTATTTCTATCCCCTTCCTTTAGCCATGTCACCCTAGACCTTTGTCTCCAAGCTATCTCTTCCTTTCTGGCAATATCTTCAAATTCAATTATAAGAGTCATTCTGGACACAATTTGCTCCTCAAGCAAGGTTCTGTACTCCTAGATTTCTTCCAGTCTTGTCAATTGTGTTAATACCAACTGCTTTTGAATTCCCAAATTACCTTGACATGATTTACTCCAGTCCTTGAGTTTAGTCTTCAGAGCCTTCAGCTTGACCATTGGAACAAAATCAGGATTACCAACACTAGAGAATGAGTCCCACCAGATCTTGACCTTCTCTTTAAACCCCTCCATTTGAAATAAGAATTGGAATCCCCCCAATCACCACACTATAGCATCATAATTGGAGAACTGTCTGATGTTTACCCTCTGCATGACTGACTGTTTTATGTTACTGAAGCAACTGTCTAGTCAGTTTTTACTATTTTTTATTTCCATAAAAGGACTTGTTGTCCAAAGTAGAGTAGGATTCGAATCCTCAAGTTACTAGGGGGATTACACTGTTTTTACCCCTGTATATAGGGGAGTTCTTTTGTTTTTTCCAGAAAACATTGTAATATATTTTTTGTTGACACACAACATTCTTAATATTATTGAAAGTTCTTTTCTTTACACTTTTGTGTATTGGACTTGGGATTTATCTTCCAGCCTTACGAGAACAATTCTTCTAAGAGGTAAGATTAATTCTATGTTTTTTGAAGTTTTTTAAAAAAAATTAAGAGTAATTCTATGTTTGATATCTATTGTTCTTACTCGATCAATTGTACAAGGTAATTAGTCTTATACTAACTATTGTCTTTAATTATTCAAAAGGTGTCAAGATCACCTTCCATCTAAGTTCTTGAATTGAATCTGCTAGTAAACATGATTAACCCTAATCAGCTAATTAGGTCTACTACAATCAATTAGGGTACTAAGTCAATACTTTCGAGATTTAGAGGATTTATTTCTCGAATTTCGCCCATATTTAATTTCCTGTCTTTAATCTTTAGATTTGCGCTTCCACATTATTTTCTTATCTATTCTCTAAAGTAAGTCGATTCTTATCAAGAAGGAACTCAAGATGTTTTGAAGGAATCATCATTTCCAGTCAGTCTGAAGATAAATTGTCTACTTTGTTTTACTTTTAATGTAAAGTGAATTTTGTAAATGACAAAATAGAATCTTTGTAAAAAGAACAAGGATATTTTTGGTTTTTTGGTAAATTGTAAAGATGGTTTTAAGCACAGCTCTGGTGCTGAATATTTCCAGAAATGTTACATTTCTCAAAGGAAAAAAATGATTGGGGACTAGATGGTTGATTGAACTTTGAAGAGATGAAAGAAGTGACCAGCTATTCCAACAGAACTTAATTTTATGAAGCACAAATATGGAGAGTCGGGAATAACAAGGAGTTAAAAACAAAGGCAAGAAATTATTGGAATAAAAAACATAGAATAAAGATATTATCATTTACTTGATAACTTTTAAAATTGTTTAACCCAAAAAAAAGAAGATAGCTTTTAAAATTGACTAGGATTTATGCATTGCTAACACACCTGATCTACTCCCTCTACGCATTTTACGAGAAATCATTTTTATATGTGGAGTCTAACAACTTTTTCTTTGCTATATAGTTTAGATGTTCCCTAATATTAGTAATTGTTCAAAAATTTAATCAACAGTACTTTAATATAGCTATAAACATATATAATCTTCACTTTTGGAAAAACCTGGAATTGATGTTCAACCCATAACTAGAAAGTGTGGAGTTCATTTGCTGGACTCCGTTATACATTTTGGAACAAAGTACCAATATCCAAAATTGAGCGAACTCAGACTTTCGCTTAATCACTTCAATAAACCTCTCTAGTGTCAGGAAGTGTAACATTTAAGAGAAACAAATCACCTTGTCCTCTGCCGGAGGATGTAGCTGAGCATTAGCCTCTTTTCTCACCCTTTCATTATTTTCTATCGACTGCAATGAGAAGAAAAATCATAATAATATAAAATTACATATAATAACAATAATGAAACAACATGAAAGCCAACAACAACAACAACAATGATCACGATAACAATAACAATGAAAATGATGAGTAAAGAAGATGTACATCATGTTGAACAATAACCATGCTTTTCTACCAAAGACATGACTTTTAGAGCCCAATAAAAAACAAAACAGACTACTGTATCACAGAAACTTGGTAAAGTAACTAGTGTCAATTGCTAGTACAGTTCAAGATTCAGTATTAAGAAGGCACTCACTTAAAAAAATCAGTAAAGCAATTCATAAAAACCCATCCGATTTTCTAATAAAAAGGTGCATAACTAAAATGGAAAAACAATATTTGATATGCCTGAGTCAAAGAAATATCTTATAGCACTATAAGCATGGTTTCAGAATCAGAAACAGGCTAAAATTCTCTTCTTCATTGAACTTTATGTCATGGTCTGTGACACAATTTTTAAAAAGAAATTGAAGAGATCACCTGTTGTATCCGGGCTCTCTTTTGGAAGATTTGATCTTCATAAACTGCTGCCGCCTGAATAAAATGTTCCACTCTATCCAAAAAAACCTGTGAATGGATGGTCATATTACTCAACCAAAATATAGGATTTCTCACCTTGGCAACCCAGAGAAACTAAACTTATCTAGATAAAATGAAAAGGAAACACACTCTCAAAGTTAGCCGTGTCTTGTATGGCTACATAATAAAATCTTATATATGTTAGCTTTAAAATTCAAGTAGCCATGTCATATAAATGAAGCAAATTCCTTGAATCAAAATGATGATATTTAGTAGGCCGTTTGGACATGCAATTTCACCTCGTGATTTGAAATCATGAGATGAAATCAGCATTTGAACATGAGATTTCATCTCATGATTTGAATTCATGAGATAGAAATCCCAAATTCTCCAAAAAAATTGATTTGAGAATTTCATATCATGATTTCACATTTTTTAAATACAAATTTATTTATTTTTTGATGACAAGGGAAACCCGCAGCCGCTACCCTTTGGGTGCGCACAGGGTAAAACCCCGCTCCTATGCAATAGCTTTTTAAATACAAAATTTGACCCACAAATTTATATTTTGTAAAAAAAAATCACCATTTTATATCTACCAACCAATCATTTATTTCATATGTAAACAAAAGTTATAGTTGATATCATTTTTGTTACATGTCTCTTTAGTAAATATTATTAGTTTACACAAAGCTATCTCATTTCCGTCATATGTCTCTTTAGTAACTCTTTACAAAAATGTTATTTTTGTTGGTAGATAAATATTGTGAGAAGTATAAGAGAAGAATATTATTGAATTGTTGTTTCTACATCTACAATACAATCCTTTATCAAGTACCAAACAATATTTTGTTCCTATTCCTATTCCAAATAGGATTGTATATACCTATTCCAATTCTAACAAATATTATATTGTACACTATTATATTAAAGAGTATTACACTACAACTCAGGTTCAATTTTACCTTTTTATTGATCAAAATATTGTATTTTTGTCACAATAGCTTTGTGTTTGTGATAGTGTATTATACTTTTGTTATGAACTTTTGTTTATTTGGTAAGATTGTATAAAGAATTGGGACAATTTTGATAGTTTTCACAACTTTGAGGAGTTTTATGTACAAGTAAAAAATATAACTTAAAAATCTAAATTGCATGTGCAAACTTCAACTTCAACTTCAACTTCATCTCATATGATTTCATCTTAAATGGCCAAACGGGCCCTTAGAAGCAGATGAAACAGAAGAACTATCAGATATATTTAAGCTGTCTTGTAATGTCTTTTAGTTGTTTAACATACAATTCTTGATGCCAAAAAGAAATTTAAAAAAATTGAGAATGAAACAATTGATAAAAATAAATAAAAAATAATTTCTCATACAATTGCAGTGTTGTCAAATGTGAACTTAAAACGTGCTTAAGTCGTGAAGCGAGGGTCAAAACGTGTTGAGCAAGTCCCCTCACTTAATGTGCGCTTTATGGCATCATCAAGGCGCAAGGCATACTTTTCCTTTCCAATGAGCCTCTTTTGAAGAGGCGGCACTAAACAAATGATATTTTACTTTATCGTAAAAAAAATCCAATTTCTTTTTTTCATAGATTTGTCATTCATGCCTACAATTATTAGACTTTTTCCCCAGACATTACTTTAGCCAGTTAACCATGGACACTTCACAAAGCAGAGAAATAACATTATTACCAATATAGGCTATGCAAATGGTGCGGACTCATGAACTAAATTATCTGAAATAATCAAACAATCAAGAAGTACTTGCACTAGAAAAGTAGGTATACCAACAAAAAAGTTCATCTGACTGAACAATGAAAACATCTATATAATACAAGCACGCTGCACTACATCACATATAAGTTGAGTCCTTGTGAGAAATTTGAAGTGTTTCATTGTAAGAAAGTAAATTACCTCACCCGCATCCGTAAGATAACCACCCATAGTTGTAAAGTCCCTTCTATAGATGGACATCAGCAAATTGATGGCACCCTAGAAAAGTTTACAAGATTAAGGAAACATTAACCAAATAAGTAGAATGACCACCCGCTGCATAGCAATGGGACAGAAGGAAGGAATAGCAGTTGCAATGTCATTCGACAGAAAAAAAAAATTTACATGCCCAATATTCTTTAACAATCAGAGTACAATATCCATAGAGGGAAAGCTCATTATCACCAGAAATTTAACAATCCGAGTACAATATCCACATAGAGAAAGCTCATTATTACAAGAAACTTAACCTAGAAGAAAAGGCATATATCAGAATAATTGCATACCTCTCGAATCTCCAGTGTTGGCATATGGGGAAGAAAATCGTTTCCAACAAAAAAACACAAAAAAACAAAATCATCCACCACCCTTTCAAAGTCTATCTGAAATGGAGGGTTGTAAATCTCTAAATCATATTGCAAATACTCTCGCAGCACCCAGATATGGAGAAACTGTGAATGGTAAAAAGAGGTATCAACAAGATGGACCAAGTATTAGACGATACGATACTTAAAATTGGAAATTAAAGAAGAGGCATCAATCTTTAAACCTGATATTTCTTCTTGTGAATAGGTGTGTCATTCACAGCCTTCCCATCTTTACCATGGTTTCCATTTGTACCATGACAATTAGCTGCAAGATGTCCAACCTGACCACAGGCAAAACACTTTTCCTGCTGACCTGGTGGAGTAATCACCTGTACAGACGATCAGACTGTCAGTTTCTGAAGAACAAATAATTTGAATGCACAGCCACTTGGTAGTAGTAGCTACTGACCTCCCTCAATATTGAAAAATGGACTTCATGAGTAGCCAGAGACAACATAATAAGATCTGCATCCTAAAGAAAGTAAATTGGATAATTATGAAGAAATTAAGACATCAGATTATCAAGACAAACTCAAAAAAATGAGGCAACACTTGTTGAAAGCAAAATAGCAAGGATTAACCGAGATTCTGTCAAAAACATATCAATTTCTTGCACCGAAAAAAAAATTAGAAGGATTAACAGAATATAAGAAGATATCAAACAATAATGCAACACTTTCACTCACTAGACCATAGAGACAATGGCGGGTATTCGGGTTGAAGCCAGGAATGTTACGTTGCCAGCGGATGTAGGACATAATTTTGTGTTCACCCTCACCAGGCACATTAGCATCAGAAAGGATAACCTACAAATAATCACCCAATGCAGCCCAGTAAATAAGTTAGGAGGGACAGGATATCCTGAAAATCAGAATTGTATTCTAAAAGAACCAGAAAGGATTACTCCACAGAAGGAATCCTCCGACTCTAAAAGGTCATACTAAAGCAAGATAACTTTAGTAGATTAAACTGGAACAACCTTGGTAAACCGCCAGCCAGCATTTTTATTCAACCTCGAGTGTATATAATATTGAAGAGCTACTGATAGTACTGCCATAAATGGAGTACCAGGAGTAATAACATTTGAATCAGATGTCTCGGGCTTTTCTGTAGGCACTAAACTAGCAGCTTCCATCTCAAACTCTTCTCTTAACCTTGTTTCTTCAGCTTCCTGTCATAAAAGTTTGAATGAGATGCATACATTTACAATGTTAAACCACATAGGTAAAGGAAAATTATACAGATTCAGCAGCATCTTTAGCAGCTCTGAAACGCCTGGTTCTCTGCTGATTCATCTTAGCTCTAGGAGCCACTCCATCTAAGAAATACATATTGAAGTTAAGACTTTAAAGATTGAAGTTGTAAAGATATGCAACATTTACGGCCAAAACTTACCAATAGCCATATAGAGGAGTTTTCTTGGACGCACTAATGAGAAAAGATGGTCAATGTAGTCAAAAATTGAGTTGAATACGTCATTGTAGGTTGCTGGTGCAGGCTGCAATGTGGAGAAAAAAACTTGATACGAAGGTAGTGCCCAACTAAAGGAAAAACAGTAGAGAAATGGGGAGATATACTTAGTATTTGCAACAAGAAATTTATTTTTATTTTTATTTTTTCTAACCAAGAAAAAAGTACCGCACTCCTGGTTTAAGGTAGTAATGACCAATCTATAAAGTAATTTGATTGAACATCTTGAATTGTTTTGTTATTTTGGATGCAAGTTTGCCCATATCAAGCATGAAATGACGTGATTCATCATCATCCTACACAACCTTCATTACATTCATCAAAAACTATTTTTGGATTAAGTACCTCATAGGTAGCCGATATGTCAAAAGTTATTTGTTTACAGCTACCACAGACAAATGACCAGGTAAATGCCTTAAATTCCTCCATTCTATTTAGAGCTTTACATAAATCAAGATAATTTTCACAATTAAATTGCTGCTGAATCTCATCTAAGATCCTGTCTTGTCTTACTTCAATTCCATCAAATTCTTGTTCCACTGTAAGCTTTCACATAAATCGTTTACTTTAAGCTGCTTTGTCTACCCTGCAGATATTATTAGTTATATCTTATCTAGTACAAACAATGTGCAGTAGTAACTTGAATCCAGTTCACTGAAGCAGCTGATAAATGATGTGTCGTAGAATTACGACACATTTGATGTCTTTTAGATGAGTTTTTATTGTCTTTAGCTTGTTTTTATGTGTTTCTAATGTTAAAATGTTGTGTTGCACGTACTAGGAGGAAAATTGGTCAAAACAAGGAAAAAAGGGCCAAGGACCCCGTATGGGCATGTTGCGGACCGTACATTTGATGTAAGGCACGTACATGCAACAGTAGATGAACCCAAAGCCTTGGAAGTTGTTAAGAAGTCCCACATCGGTAGAGGGATGGGAAATTGGTCTCCTTGTATGGACTTGGACAGACCTCCCCTCGTGAGCTAGCTTATGGGGTTGAGTTAGGCCCAGGTGCCATATCTTTACATGGTATCAGGGTCAGGCCCATCTCAAGTTGTTGTTCACCGATGTTGGGCCCCCATTTAGTAGTGTTTACGCTCCAATTGAGGTCTGGGCATGCGGGAAAGTGTTAAGAAGTCTCACATCGGTAGAGGGATGAGAAATTGGTCTCCTTATATGGACTTGGACAAACCTCCCCTCATGAGCTAGCTTTTGGGGTTGAGTTAGGCCAAGGTGTCATATCTTTACAAAAGTGTTTATGTGTCGTTAAACTCCCTTACGCGCAATATGTCTGGTCATGGGAAAAAGAGTCCACTATCCAGAAGCTCAAAAATTAGAGAGGCCCAAGCACGGTGGAAGATACAGACTGTATGTCAATCCACTGTCCGAAAAATAAAAGACGGAAACTCAGGGAAGACAAACCACGAAACAGCTCATGGACTGTATGTCAATTCCATGGTCCGTAAGTCATGGAGAAGGAACCCCACACTAGCAAAGATCATCTAGTCGACCATCTACCGTCACCATCTATGGACCGTTTGACAAATTCACGAGCCATAGATGGATTAACAGTGGACTGTTTGGGACAAGTATCAAGCCATTTACGGATGGCTGAAGAAGATCTATGGGCCATATGTCCGTTTTACGGTCTATAAATGGTGCCGACGGGAATTTCTGTTAGAATTTGATTCCGAGTTTGTGGTCCAATATAAATACTTTTTGTAGTGTTTTTGTACAGTATCTTTCCAAGAATTGATACAAACAAGTTAGAGTATCGAGTATTACTTTGTCTTGTCGTATTTCAAGGAGAGAATACTAATTTTCTTGAGATTGTTTTCTTCATCATCGTTGTAAGCAAATTATGAATTAGTTATTACTTTGCGTTTATTTCAGAATTATGAGTAGCTAAATCTAATACTAAGGTAGTGAACCCAATATGGCTATTGTGCTCATGAATTTTTCGAGCTAGTACATGATTTGGGAGTTTCGATATTTGTTTACTTCTTGACTCTCATTCTTAATCGTTGGTTGGTGGTTGCAAACACTAACCTAGGACAAATACCCTAATTTTACGTGGAAAAGTGAATTAGGATTTGGAAGAAGTAAATAGAAAGAACTCGAGGTGTTAACCCTCCTTTAATAGAATTGCTTAGTAATAAGTTGAATTTAACGAAAGGGGTATTATTCTCTCTTCAAAAAAAAACTCTCAAACACAACAACCGAGGAAATGTCCTAACCTAGTACGACCCCTCCCCAACGTCCTCCGGTGATCCATCTGATCACCGGATTTCATTTCCCTTTCTTTTCTTTCCCTCTATCCTTGCAATCAATCTCAAATGGAAGACAGTATTTATTTTGCAGTTGGATTGAAGACCTACGACATCACAAGAACACCTGGTACGGCAAGAGCCTGGTACGACTGGACAAAAAGAAATAGGAACTTTATTACAAGAACGACTTTCAATGAGAAGACAATGGAATGAATCATGCAAATATTAAGGGAGGCATCATTGACAAAGGGGAATATGGTGAAGAGATGGAAGAAAGTCGATTTTTTCAGATGTTTTTTGCTCGAGGAACTACAAAAAATATGGGTGCAGCATTAGCTAATAAAAGTGAAAGGCAGGAGAAAGGGAGTTATCATCATTCATGAATTAAATTTCAACTCAAGGTGGTTGAGCATCGCGGAAAAGGTAGGGAGTTTTATTAATAGCCATAGAAAGTTAATGTATGTGGGTAATCATAGGTTGGTGAGCAGAGACATTCCATATGCTACAGTGCTAAGGAACACTAAATGGGTTAATCAGGATTCAAAAGTTGTTGAGAAAGAGAAGGTTGCTCTAAAAGGGGATAGAATCTTTATCAATGAAGACCCAGAGGAATATAGTGAAGTAGTGAAGTGTTAAAGAGGAGTTTGGTGTGTGCATTTGAATCCAGAGTCAGAGAAACAATGACTCTATCAGATATCAGGGGATGGGCTAATCAACTGTGGAAACACACACACGACTTGAACATCTATGAAATAGGCAATGAACTCTTTCTATTTGAGTTTGCACACATGATCACAGCAGAGCAAGTGATCAAAGGGGATTGGAAGTGGAGGAATAGTTATCCTCTAGTGGTGGAACCCAACAATAGGTATGATATGCGGGAGGAGTAAAAAAAATTCAATTTGGGTAAAAATTGTAGGGTTACCTATGCATTTTTGGGATCAGAAAATTTCCAAGGTCATCGGAGATTTCTGTGGGGGTGGGTAGAGACGGAAGAGGAAACCCAATTGAGAAATCATCTCAAATGGGCAAGAATCAGAATCAAAGGAGATGGGGCAGACATACCCAAAAAGGTGACCATTGACGGGGGCGGAATATGCTACACGATGCAAATCTGGACCGAATCGCCGCTAAGGGTGTCCGCCAGAGAAGATCTAAACTTTAAGGTCATTACCCAATGGTTACGAGGTGGAGAACCACCAGGTGAAGTTAAGAACCTTCTACAAAGTCAAAAAGCAACAGATATAGCTGATAGAGCACGTGTTTTAACAGAGGCACATCGGCGGTCCTTTAAATTAAATGAAACACTGGGTTAGGGCGAGTCCAACTCGAAACAAATCCCAACTTTAAGATTGGGGCCAGAAAAATAAAGAAGATGGGCTCGTAAATAAAAAGCTTGACATGGCACGTGAAAAGCAGGGGGAATTTCTACAAGGGTTAAGTGATATCAAGGACTTAGCAACTCAGTTCTTATAGGCTTACAACAAATGGGAAACATCAAATACGGTGGAAAACATAGACATCTCTGCTCACAAAAACAGAGAGTCGATAAACAAGATGAAAGAGGATGTCGAACCAATACTCAATGAAGCAAAAGGGATCGATCAATCTAAGGATTTTGGGGAGGCCTCGAGGGTACAAAAATTTGTGGAAGGAGGCATGCAAATTAAGCATATTCACGATGTTGAGCCGGTTTCCATACAAAATCCTGGGTATCATATAGACGGCGAGATTGAAGAGTGATGGAAAAGAAAGAGGCAAACAATGCAGTATCAATACCTCATCACAGAGGAATTGGCAAGAATGAGTGAAAGAACTTACCGTCAGATTTGAAAGAGGAAATTGAAGGTGTAAGAAACAAAAGGAGAGTTTTGTCATTAACTCTTAAATGAAAGTAAATATATCAGCCCCCAAGGCCTAGCTCAAGTGGCAAAAGGTGGAGGATTTGTGGCTTAGGTCGCAGGTTCAATCCCCAAACCATGCAAAGCGAAGCCCGGTATTTAAGTGGAGAAGGGTAGAGGGGTGGGCCCATTATCCACCGAGTTTAGAAGGTTGTGATTGGTCCAAAGGGCGGGTCACAGACGGATTTCTCGGTTATCAAAAAAAAAAAGTAAATATATCATCATGGAATATCAGGGGGATTAACAAGATTTCAGCAAGGAATCTGGTTAAGAGCTCTCTTCTGAAATGGAGAGTGGACGTTTATTGCTTTCAGGAGACCAAAAACTGTAAAGATGTAAAGGGGACTACCAAACAATTGTGGTTAGTAGATGGATGAAGTGTGGGTACATTGAAGTCGATGGTAGTAGTGGGGGATACTAATTATATGGGATTCAAGATTTTGGGTAGGCGGCTGTGTAGAGGAAGGCAAATTCTCAATCACTTGCAGATTTGAAGTTGTCCAAGATGGCTTTTGTTGGTTTCTACTGGCGTGTATGTTCCACACACCAGAGCTGAGAAATTGGAATGCAGGGAAGAAATTACAGCAGTTAGGGAGTTGTGGAGGTCCCTGGGTCACTTGTGGGGACTTCAACACTATTAGAACAATGGTAGAAAGGAGAGGATGCAAGAGAATAACCAATGTAATGACTAATTTCTTGTGTTGGATAGAGGATATGGAGTTACATGACACCCACCTAAATAGTGGGATTTTTACTTGGTTTAGAGGGGCTAACTACCACAATGTTGCGAGGTTGGACAGGTTTCTCTACTCAATTGAATGGGAAGAACACTTTGAAAACATTAGACAGCAAATTATGCCTAGAGTTATATCTAATCACAACCTCATTATGCTACAATGTGGTGATTGGGAACAGAGGAAAGCTTACTTCAAATTCGAAAACTGGTGGCTTAAGGTAGAGGGTTTCAAAGATCTAGTCCAGGATTGGTGGAATGGTTTTGTTGCGGAAGGATGCCCAAACTTCAAACTCAATATGAAATTAAAGATGCTAAACCAGAAACTCAAAGAATGGAGCGGTGTAACCTTTGGGGAACTTAATAAGAAAAACCGTTTACTAAATGAGCTAGCTGAGATGGATCTGATTTAGAAGGATAAAGTGCAGACAGAGGATGAGATGATGATTAGAGCAACAGTTCTAGTCGAGCTAGAAGAATTAGCAAAGAATGAAGAGTCCAGGTGGCATTAAAATGAAGTGTTTGAAAGATCCTTGAATGCCACTTTTGTGGCATTAATCCCTAAGAAGTTTGGAGCTAAGGAACTCAAGGATTTTAGTCCTATAAGTTTTTTTTTGATTTGCACCGGGTGTCCGAGTCTCTTTGAGCCCCGACTAATCCTGGGGGTGCACAGGCCCTCGGCAAGGAGTTTCCCGCAAGTGCACCACGGTTAATTCAGGTTTTACCCAGTCCGATGGCCCTCAGAAATTGTTTGCACCCAGTGGGTTTCGAACTTGAGACCTTGAAAGGGAGCAAACCCCAAGGCTCAAGTCAATTGCCAGCAGGTCCTATAAGTTTGATTGGTGGAATGTACAAAACCATCGCTAAGTTGATCACCGAGAGAATGAAAACAATTATGGGGAGACTGATTAATGAGCAAGAAATGGTTGGATATAGAGAAGGCGTCTGACCATGTCAACTGGAACTACCTCATTAAAGTTCTGAGTGACGTGGGTTTTGGGTGGAAATGGGTGAATTGGATCAAGTATTGTGTGTCAACAGTGAAGTTCTCAAATCATTATGAATAGGATTCCAGAAGGGTTTTTTCAATCACAAAGGGGATTGAAACAAGGAGATCCCATGTCTCCTTTCTTATTCCTCCTAGCAATGAAGGGACTCAACTACATGGTTAGAAAGGCTAATGAATTGGGGTGGATAGGAGGTATTGGTGCATATATACAAACAGGGCCGATAACATGGAGGTCACACACCTACTATATGCAGATGATTCTTAAGTGTTTTGTGGTGCAGAAGTGTTTCAAATTAGACATTTGAGGGCAATACTAACCATATTTGAAGGAATATCATGTTTACATGTGACCTGGCAGAAGAGTTGCTTGTTCCCAGTTAATCAAGTTAATAGCATACAAGGCTTTGCCGACAACCTGGGCAGTCAAGTGGCTTCCCTTCCCACCAAATACCTTGGATGCCCTTGGGCACCAAGAATAAAGAATTGGAAGTATGGAGTGAAGTCTTGGAGAGAAGGAAAGGAAGTTGACAAGGTGGAAGAGTCAATATCAATCCCTGGGAGGTAGTTGACTCTCATAAAATCAGTTCTGGATGCCCTTCCAACTTATATGCTAAGTCTTTTTCCACTGCCAAAAATATTGGAAAGAAACTCAACAAGTTGAGAAGGGTTTTCCTCTAGCAAGGGAATAAAAAGAAGCATGGATACAACCAAGTTATATGGGAAGAGGTGATAATGCACAAAACACAAGGGGTCTAGGCATTAAGAATTTGAGTACTCGGAACACCAGTCTGCTGCAAAAATGGCTATGAAGATTCTATTGTGAAGATATGGCATAATGGAGGAGGTTCATTGCTGAGAAATATGGCCTACGGAGCAACTGGATAACTGAAGAAGTGAATGGCACTTTTGGGTGCTCTGTATGGAAAACCATCAGGAGAATGTGGTTTGATTTCAATGCAAAGGTGACATTCAAAGTGGAGAACGGTTTGAAGACTAGTTTCTGGAATAAGATCTGGTTAGGTGATGTGAAATTGAGGATACTTTTTCCTAATTTGTACATTATCAGCCTAGAGCAGAATGACACTAAAGGACAGATTTGGAGTTGGGACCTTATGTTAAGAATGGCACTAAATGATTGGGAGGTTGGAAGAGTAGCAGACCTACTACATGCTTTAGACTTGTTTCCAAGCATTGCCACAGAGCCCGTCAACCCATTTTGGAAACTGCATGGCAGAGGAGATTTTACAGTGAAGTCCTATTACTGGGAGAGGTATACCAATCATCTTTTGACAACAGTTTGGCCCTGGAAATTAATCTAGAAGGTTAAGATCCCTTTAAAAGTTGTATGTTTCACTTGGTTGGTAATTAGAAGAGCTTGTCTAACCCATGAAGTGCTACAAGGAAGAGGTATACAGATCTGTTCAAAGTGTTATATGTGCGGACAAGAGGCTGAAGTAAATGACCATTTATTTCTGCATTGCAAGCTAGCTACAGATCTGTGGAACATATTTGTTTGTGTACTCAGGGTAAATTGGACAATGCCTAGAACCACTTTTGAGGTCCTAACACACTGGCAAGGAATTGGAAAGAGAGGATCAAAGGAAGATTGGTGGAAAAATATCCCTGCTTGCATCTAGTGGTATTATAATGGTTTAGCATATCTATAAATCGATAACCAATAAGGGGAATATACTTCAAAATTGGACTGACCGATACACAACTCTTGCCCATTGGCACATGATTTTATGCAATTCAAAACTTCTTATGCATCAAACTATCTCTGCAACCATTCCTTTTCCTCGTGTAATGCCTCCCACCCCTGTACACTAAAATCAGGCCTCCAGTGTTTTGTTTTTCCATAAAGATTTTGGTAGTCGTTGATAATAATTCCTTTAATTGCTTCTGGTTTTGTTACTGCCACCCCCTCCACCACTAGCTTGTCAATAGTGTTAAATCTTTTGTGGGTTGTACCAATCCTATGAAAGCACTTAGTATTTTATCTCCATGTTTTAGACGTGCACGCTGGACCTCCACCTCTAAATTATTTCCTCATTTTTTGAGACATCTTCAAACTCTATAAAAAGATGTAGTTTTTGGATATCCATGTTTTAGTCGTGCACTCTGGACCTCCATCTCTAAATTATTTCCTCATTTTTTAAGACGTCTTCAAAAATTTTGGAAAGATGTAGTTTTTGGAGTAACTCATCCTCTAATCTCAACTCCTGAGGCTTTGCGAAATCCGATAATTGATATAGAGTTTGTTTGGATTGACTTTTGATTTTTGACTTGTAAGCCAAAAGTCACAAGTTAGAAATTCTAACTTACGGTTTTTGGCTTATTTTTATCATTTTAGCTTAAAACCAAGTGCTTATAAGCACTTTTTCAATATACCCAAAACACTCCAAACATGCTTAAAAGTTATTTTGGCTTAAAAGCACTTAAAATAAGCTAATCCAAACAAGCTCTTACAATCTCCTTCTTCCTTTGGTTCCAATTATTTTTATACTCCAGTTTCCATTCCTTTAGCTTCCCCTTGAGCATTCTCATCTTGGAAGCTAGGACATAAGAGCATGTACCAGTGATATTGAAAGTTGCCCACCATTCTTTAACTGTCTGAGAAACCTTCCACCCTAAACCACCATTGTTCAAACTTGAAGTAAGACTTCTTCAAATTTAAATCTCCAAATTCAAGTATAATTGGATTGTAGTCTGAACCTATTTTGGGAAGTAGGCTTTGTATAATTTGTGTGAAGGTATCATCCCATAGGGAAGAGAATAAGAGCATATCCCCTCTTCTCTGTGTAAAGGACCCCCCAAATAAAGAAGGGTCAATGAACTCCATCTCATTGTTCCACTTGGAGAATTCAATCATTGTCCCAGTAATTATGTGCCCTTCTAATCTTTTCATTTGGGTATCTTGTGGCATTGAAATCCCCACAAGCTACCCAAGGCCCACTGCTCTCTTCTTTGATATTGATTGACTCTTGCCAAAGTTCTCTTCTAATTATTGGATCACAAGAGGCATACACAACTAAAAGAAACCTGGTGAATGCCTGATTAATGCCTTCAAACTTGCAGGCTACCATTTGGTTTGTTTCTGTCACCAGTTCTCCTTTCCACACTATCTTATCCCACATTACTACAATACCACCACTTCTACCTATAATAACATGAAATTCCCCCATCCATCTATTTTGCCATACTTTTTTGAATACATTCACCTATGTTCCTGTCAGTTTTGGTGGATGTCTCCACCAGAACATAAAATTCAGCTCCCATCACTGAAATAGTCTCCTGACTACCCCCTTTTTATCTTCCCCAGTCCCCCCCCCCCCCCCCCCCCCCCCCCCCCCCCC